>NC_041227.1:90412381-90438653 GCF_002837175.3 Physeter macrocephalus | reverse complement strand
TGCGCTCCGCAACGGGAGAGGCCACAACAGTGAGAGGCCCGCGTACCGCAAAAAAAAAAAAAAAAAAAAAAAAAAAAAAAAAAAAAAAATTATCCTTAAAATTCAGAACTCAAGACACAGCTGAAGTGAGAATTAATGAACTGAAATATATGTCAGAAGAAAATATTTAGAATGAAGCCCAGAACGACAGAAAGATGGAAATTACAGAACAGAGGGTAAGAGACATAGATACAGTTATAATGACTAACATAGGTTTAACTGGAGTCCCAGGAGGAGAGTAGAGAATAGGTCAGAAGCAATAACAAATAAAATGGCTTTAAAATCTCAAAAATTAATGAAAGAAACCAATCCATGGATTTAAGACCCAATGACACTTTAGCAAAATAAATTAAAATAAATATAGGGGCTTCCCTGGTGGTGCAGTGGTTAAGAATCCGCCTGCCAATGCAGGGGACACGGGTTCGAGCCCTGGTCCGGGAAGATCCCACATGCCGCGGAGCAACGAAGCCCGTGAGCCACAACTACTGAGCCTGCGCGTCTGGAGCCTGTGCTCCACAACAAGAGAGGCCGCGATAGTGAGAGGCCCGCGCACCGCGATGAAGAGTGGCCCCCGCTTGCCACAACTAGAGAGAGCCCTCGCACAGAAACGAAGACCCAACACAGCAAAAATAAATAAAACTCTGAGGATATATCTTCACTGAAGCTTATATGGTGTAGCATATAGCTTTAACTAATTAGATTATATTCAGACCTCTGATGGTTGCCCTCTAAGGTGGCATCCCAACTGATTCTCTACTTTCTTTATATTTTTGTTCTTATTTTATTTTCTTGTTCCTTTATATATATAATATGAGGAATCTAGAGGAATAAGTACTATAATTCACTACCCAGAAAGTAAAGAAGTAATTGTAGATTTTATTTTTATCAGAAATAAGAACACCAGCAAAAGCTTTACAACAGTTCCTCATTTGGAACTTCTGTGTATTCATACATTTCTAAATTAATATTCAAATGTATAATAATTGTTCAAATCAAACGTGTGTGGGGGTATGACATAGCACATGAGTATATACATGTGTGTATACATATCTGTATACATATACATACATGTATGTGGGGGTCTTTTTTTGCTTATTTATGCAATGCCATTGCTTCCACGTATGAGTGCCATTAAATTTAAAAAAAAATTTAATAAAATAAATAAACAAAAAACGAAAAAACAACTTAATCCATCATACTTTCTCATGTATTCCCAGGAAGAACCAAGGCATGGAAATAGTCATTTTCTTCAATTTTTCCGTAGCATTTGATGCTCCTTTACATAAAAATTTAAACCTCTTTCTTTGCTTTCTTTTTATGTCATTGTACTTTGCTGATGTCTCTGAATGCTTCTTTCCATCAGTAATATTTGATGATTCTTAACTCCTATTTGTGTTATGTTTTTCGTCCCATCTCTGGAATAATAATGATAGTTACCATTTCTGAGGTCAACAAACAGGTTGTATGATAATCTCATTTAAACATCCTACTGGCATCAAATGTAGATTTTATAACCTCTATTTTACAAATAAGTAAATTTAGGCAAGGGGGAGGTTAAGCAAAGTGCACATAACCCATAACTAATAGTTAGCAGAGATGGGATTTGAATTTAGATCTTTGTGACTCAGAGTTTTTACATTTAAACAGTAAAGTAGATCCCTTTACTAAACTGGCTGGTAAACAATCAGTTCTACACTGACCATCTTTGAGTCCCTCTCAGCATTAACATAGGGACTTACATAAGTAGATAATCAGTAAAGATGAAAGGATGGATTGATGAATAAGAGGATGGAGGGTTGAATAGATTGTCAGTTGTCTGGATGAAGTGATCAGTGATTGTGTTTAGCTGGTTAGGAAACATTAGGAGGAATGACAAAACTATAAAAATGACAGATGAGGGATAATTTTATTGGAAAGATCATTTATAATCGTTCAACATTATGGCATATCATTCTGAGTTTCACATGACCCTTTGTTCTTCTTTCCTTGTGATGTTTTTCTTGATTTCCTGTTTGTAGTTCAACCAAGGGTCAAATGATATCCTTTTTCATGTAATGATTTAAGTAAATATTCCAATATATGGATGACCAGTGTCTTGGCTGAAGTAAAGTTATTAGAACTAGAATCAGAATTGTGGGTTTGGCTTATAATAATAAGAATATTTTTTTCTTACACTATAGTTTCTCATGGTTATATTTCAATATTTTGAGAGAGCAGCTAGGCCCGTGAGCCACAACTACTGAGACTGTGCTCCACAACAAGAGAGGCCGCGATAGTGAGAGGCCCGCGCACCGCGATGAAGAGTGGCCCCCGCTTGCCACAACTAGAGAGAGCCCTCGCACAGAAACGAAGACCCAACACAGCAAAAATAAATAAATAAATAAATAGATAAAACAAAGGACTAGTCTTTAAAAATAAATAAATAAATAAATAAATATACATTCATACACATCATAGTGAAACTACAGAAAACCAAAGACAGAGAATATCTTAAACACAGCTAGGGGTGGGAGTGAAATCAGATTACATCTAAGAAGGAACAGTTAAGACCTACAGCTGACTTCTCAACAGCAATAACAGAAGACAGAAGGTTGGTATTTTCAGTGTACTGAGAGAAAAGAACTGCCAGTCTAGAATTCTAAACCCAGTGAAAACACCTTTCAAGAACAAAGAAATAGAGACAATTTTAGAAAAGAAAAAATGAAGAGACTTCACCACTAACCAATTTGCATTAAAGAAAATACTAAAAGAAAAATGATTCCAGATGCAACACCAGAAGTAAAGAATGAAGAGGAAAAAAAGGTGAATATGTAGATAAATCAAAATGAATATCAAGGGCTTCCCTGGTGGCGCACTGGTTAGGAGTCCACCTGCCAATGCAGGGGAAATGGGTTCGAGCCCTAGTCCGGGAGGATCCCACATGCCGCGGAGCAACAAACCCGTGCACCACAACTACTGAGTCAGCACTCTAGAGCCCGCGAGCCACAGCTACTGAGCCCACATGCCACAACCACTGAAGCCTGCACACCTGGAGCCTGTGCTCTGCAACAAGAGAATACACCGCAATAAGAAGCCTGTGCACCGCAGCAAAGAGTAGCCCCGCTCGCCACAACTAGAGAAAGCCCGCGCACAGCAACGAAGACCCAACACAGCCAAAAATCAATCAATCAATTAATCAATTAATTTTAGAAAATGAATATCAATTATATAAAACACTAATAATATTGCCTTGTGAGATTTGAAATATGTATAGAATTAAAATACACAACAACAGCACATGAATGAAGAATAAATGGAATAAAGCTGTTCTGAGGTCCTTACATTGTGCAGGAGGGAAATAAAAGTTCCGATCAACATTAGACTTTGACAAGCAAAGAAGCACGTTGTAATCTAAAGATCACTAATGAATAGTAGGAGACTATATTATTTCCAACCAATGGAAGAATGGAGTTGGATTGATTTATGTATGAATATATCTAAGACAATTCTGAAAAATAAAAATGATGGGAAATTTGTCTGAACAGAGATGAGAAACACTATTAAAGTTATATTTATTTAAACGATGTGGTGCAAGCATAGGAATAGTGCTAAGGACTAAATATTTGTGTTCCTCCCTCTCGCCAAAATTCATGTGTTGAAACCCTAATTCTCAGTGTGATGTCGTTTGGCGACGGGCCCTTTGGGAGGTAATTAATTAGGTCATGCGGGTGGGGCCCTCATGATGGGATTCATGCCATTTTAAGAAGAGACAGACACGAAAGAGCTTGGTTCCTCTCTCTCTCTCTGCTCTCCCCCAGCAAGAAGACAGCCAAAGTGTGAACCAGGAAGAGGATGCTCATTAGAACCCGACCATACTAGCATCCTGATCTCAAACTTCCCAGCCTCCAGATCTATGAGCAATAAATTTCTGTTCCTAATGCACCCAGTCTGCGGTCTGCTGTTCTAGCCTCATGAACTGACTGCAACTGATCACAGGAATGGAAAAGGATCTACAGACACTCTTGTGTGTGTATATATATATATACATATATCTTGTGTCTATATGGCAATTTCATCTATAATGAAAATAATAATATAAGAAGGAGGAGCTATTCAAAGTGTTCTACTGTAAATAATTTAATACATACATTTATAATTAGTTTCAAAATGCTATTTGCAATAAGGACAGCATTTTGAATCCCTAGGACAGAAAGAACTATTCAAGAAATAGTTTAAAGAAAACTGTATATCTGTTTGAAAAAAAAATAAGTTAGATACATAATTTACACCATAAACATAAATTCCAGTCAGATTAAGAAGCTGAACATAAAAAAATAAAAGAAACTATCAAAGGGTTGGAATAAAACTGTGAAGAAATTCTTATAATCTAGGTGTTGGAAAGACTTTCCCAAAACAAGACACATAACCCTGAAGCCACACAATAAAAGATTAGCATATTTAATCTCATAAAATTTAGAACACTTTCTTGAAAAATGATACCTTGCGTACAAAGTTAAATTACAAACAGCAAATGAGGAGACATTATATGTAACACATTTGACACACAAAGAATTTTTATAGCTGGAATACATCAAGATCTTATACAAAGCAATTTTTTTAAAAGACACACAACACAGTAAAAATTGGACAAAGTATATGGAACAGGCAATTCGCTGAAGAAAAATACAAATGTCAATAACCATATGAGAAAATACACAGCTTCCACTAGGAGCCAGGGAAACGGAATGTAAAGCAATAATGAGAGATTATTTTGCACTCATTATATTGCCAAAAATTAAAAAGATTGATAGTAACAAATGTTAGCAAGAGTATGGAGCAACAGGTGCTTTCAGATACTTGCTGGAAGCAGTGTGAACCCTGAGGTCATTTGGAAGCCATCAGGCCTCATCAACCAATGTTTACATATCCATTCCCTTTACCCCAGCAATTTCACTTCTAGAAACCCAGCCTGAAGAAATACTGGCCTATGTGCAAAAAAGATACATGCAACAATAGTTGCTGTAGCCTGGTTGGTAATAGCAAAACCGCAGGGGGTTGGGGAATTTGTAAATGTACATCAATAGGAGAGTGGCTGAATAAATTCTGAGACAACAGAATTCTCCGCGAATGTTAAAATCATGCAGTAGACTTTCGTGTACTGATGCAGAAAGATGTTCAAGACATATCATCAAGTAAAATCAAGTTGAAAATAATTTGTACAGTATGATACCACTTGTTTACACACACACACACACACACACACACACACACACACTCACGCCCCTACGTAAAGAGCAACAGGGATATTAGAACACACGTCGAGGTACTGACAGTGGTTATCTGTAGCGAAGGGGGGTGAGTAATGAGCCAAGAAAGGATGACGTTCACGCGTGGAAGAAATGTTTTGCCCAAAACTAAGATTGAAGCGAACTGTGTGTTCAGCATCTTTGAGGGTGAGCTGGAGACCTTTTCTGGGAGGTTTGAGGGAAGGCAGGGCCATGGGTCTCTGAGAGCTGACACCCCTGGGTGAAGGGGCTCCTTGTCAGAGATGAAAGCCTGTTGCTTGGGAACATCCAATTAATAGCCCCAGATCGATTTGTCATCCTTTACTTCTCAGCTATATGACCTGAGATGTGTGATTAATGACTCATGTCTGATGATGGTTCCAAATCATCCATGCCACAAGTCTAACCCACCACTGAGAGGAATATGATTTCTTAGGACCACGTGAAGTCAAACAGCAAGTGATGCCCAGCTAGTCGGCATGAGAGGAGGAAGAGGTCTGTGTCTGGCTCAGAAAGGTAAGTCTCTCCCCAGG
This sequence comes from Physeter macrocephalus, assembly GCF_002837175.3. Lineage (NCBI taxonomy): Eukaryota > Metazoa > Chordata > Mammalia > Artiodactyla > Physeteridae > Physeter > Physeter macrocephalus. The sequence continues at coordinate 90,432,817 of NC_041227.1, read as the reverse complement.
GTATTTGGACCCAGCTCATTCCCTTTACTTTCCACACTAGATTTTTCATTAACACGCGATAAACCTTGACTCGCGTCTGGAAATTTTAACTTACCGTGGTTTGCTCTGTACTGCTTAAACCTTATAAAAGTAAGAGCGTATTAACATAATACCCATGAAATATACAATTAGATAAATAAGTGTCCCCAAAGTATAGCCTCTTATTAGAAATCTTCTTAATCAACAGCTATTAAATAACTCTCTCATCTGGACGTTCAGAGAACATTTTGATGTCAAAAATAGGCTTTTGCGATTCAACAATGTACACTGGGCTAGCTCACGTATGTGTTTTTCACTGCTCTTCTAGTGGACGAAAGGGAGTACAGTGGAAAGGCGATGGTGTGGAAATAAACAAATTTTCAGTTGTGGAGCATAAAAGTCCAAGAAAGAGAAGGACCATCCCCAAAGCCTGACTCACCCTGAGAGTTGCACAGCCTTCCGATGTCCTGAGCACACAGACATGAGCCTCGGGGCGCCAGCCACCACCCTGATTCCAGGGGCCTGCAAATCACAGGTCTTCCTTGCAGGGTGGCCCCCAACACCCTTCCCTCCGCCCCGGCTGTGCTCTCCTGGCAAAACCCCAGCCTGCTTGCACCCAATTATTTCATTTCTGACTGCCAGCAGCGGGGCCGCTAAATGCCGCCAGAGAAATCACATTAAATGAACTGATTCGTTACAATTTAGATTCACGCCGCTGACAAAATTCAAACAGGAGCAGAGACGGGGAGGTGAGCCCTGCAGAAAATGGTCCTTTACATTTTCTCCCCTTTAACCTCCTCCCGCCCCCATTTCAGCCCGGGAGGGCACCTCACTCTTCACGGAGGACAAAAAGGAAACCATCAACAGAAACCCCCTCCTCTTCTCGCCAAACCTGCCGCTGGGTCCCCACACTCAAGACCTTCATTCCTGCCTCGGTGAAGAATGTCTCTGCTCCTCTCAGGGGCCCGTGTGCCCTGGACTCCATCCTCCCTCGCCTTCTCCGGGAGTTTGCGCCTCTCTCGAATTTTACAATTCACTCGGGTCATTTCACTCCTCTGTTTAAAAGCTTCCGTGGCTCCCTTTGCACTTTATTTTTTTTCTTTTTCTTTTTTTTTTTTTTTTTTTTGGTATGCGGGCCTCCCTCTGTTGTGGCCTCTCCCGTTGCGGAGCACAGGCTCCGGACGCGCAGGCCCAGCGGCCACGGCTCACGGGCCCAGCCGCTCCGCGGCACGTGGGATCCTCCCAAACCGGGGCGCGAACCCGGTTCCCCTGCATCGGCAGGCGGACGCGCAACCACTGCGCCACCAGGGAAGCCCTCCCTTTGAACTTTAAAAGAACATCCAAAGTCCCGGCCGTGGGTGGCCGGGTAGTGGGCCCTTGCCCCCCACCTCCAGATCACCTTCGGCAGCAGAGGACAGGTCCAGCCCCTCTGCGAGGCTCCCTGCTTCTCAGCCTAAGGGGTCCTCCACCCCGGCTGCACCAGACACCACCCAGGAGCTGGAGAAGTTAACTCCCCTGAAGAAAGACCTCAACCAGCGAGAGAAGGAAGAAAGCAGGTGAATCCCCAGCTCCCATCTCCACCTGGGACATCACCGTGCTCGGAGCATCCCCGCCTGACAGAGTGCCAGGTGCCCCCAGTGGTACCCCTTCATTAACACACAGGTTGTCAGCTTTCTTCCCTTCCCTGCCTCAATTTCCCCACCTCCTAACTGCCTCTCGAGGTCGTCTCCCATGTAAACCACCAGCACCTACGTCCTTGTCACGGGGCTGTGTTTTCTTGCAGGTTTTCTGTCTCTCCCAGCAGACCCTAGAGTGGGCTGGGGCCTTGTCTGTCTTGCTCGTCACCGTGTTGTCAGCTCCCTCCCGCGCATCCTCGAGGCTCAAAAAATAGCGACGAGATGAAAGAACGAGCCGAGACTGCTGATCCACACACAGCCCAGCACCCTGCATCCGGACACACGTGCACACACACAGAGTAGCAAGCATCACCCACGTTCTGCAGAACCGGAAATCCATCCTTCTTCACCTAAGACGTTACTAACACCAAGCCCCAGGACGCCAATTCTTAGTTTTCATCTCAGTGTTAGCAGATTCCCTGAGGCCTCCTTCTCCAGGGCTATGTTCCCCACTAGGTAGACTCAAGCCTTTAAGAGGAAAAGAAAATAGTTACTTGCGTTTAATGCTAACACATGCCCCCAGCCCCTGGTCCTCATCTCCTGAGTGTTTGGTCTTTTAAAGTCTCTTCCGCCATGAGATTTCAGTCCCTTCCCCCAAAAGTCCGTGATGCTCTTTTTCTAAAATACTCAGTTCAACACTGTCCGGTGTTCTTGAATTGCCTCTATGTCCTGGACTCTGGGTGTGCTCTGCTTGTATTCTTCATGTAAATTTGGTTTTACTGAACAAACCTCAATCTCAGGCCAATTCCAGTCCCACCCTTTCCTCCCCTAAAGAAGATTCCAGCCCTACGTTATGCTCACAGCACCCAAACCGTGCCTGATACACAGTATGTGCTCAATAAATCTTGAATAAAAGAAACACTCCTTTGTAGTAAAACCCCTTTCGGTTGATTCATTGTTTTTAGCAGTTAAATTCCAATATGCCTAGGCAAGCTTTGTTTCTTATTTATTCTGATTTGGACTTGCTGAAATTCATGAATCTGTATGCCTTTACACCAAATTTTGGGAAGTTCGGGCCATGATTTCTTCAAATAGTTTTTATCCCATTTTCTCCCTCTTCTACTTCCAGGATGCCAATTATTTGTATGTTAGAGATTTTGATATTGCCCGCATCCATCCCTGAAGGTCTGTTCTTTTTTTCCCAATCTTCTTTCTCTCCCTTCTTCAGACTGAGTCATTTCTATTTATCTATCTTCAAGGTCACTCACTCTTCTGTCCCCTCTACTCCACTGTGAAGCCCACCCAGTGAATTTTTTATTTTAGATATTTACTTCTTGGTTCTAGAATTTGCATTTGGTTCTTTTTTGTAGCTTCTATATATCTGCCAAGATTTCCCCTTTTTTATTCATTATAAGCATGTTTGTCATGATTGGAATAGTTGCTTTAATTTTTATTAAAGCAACTATTTTATTAAATTACCAAATTTATTTGGTAATTCCAAATAAATGCATTGGTCCCATTTTCCTGGCTCTTCATATGTCAAATAATTTCACATTGTATCTGAATTTTTAAGACTCTGTGTACTTCATATTACTCTGAAAAGTGTTAGTGTCTGTTTAACAGGCATCTAACTCGGTTAGACTCAAACTACAAACTGTCTAATGTGCAGTGGACAGATCAAATTTCATTTCCGTTCTTTTAGCCTTAGCTGCAAGCTACTCTGATCAGCCAGAGACTTGGACCAGAATTTATTTACAGAATTGGGGCTCCCCTCTCTGATTTTCTCCTTTCTAGAATTCTTCCCTCACTTTCCAGCAGCTCTCCTCTGGCTCTGTCCTGTTCACCCAGTTGCATAAATGGTTTTCAGTCAGAGTTTTCACTGCTTTATGCTGTATCATGGCTACAGTTTCCCTCAGATTAAAAGTCACGAAAATGGGAAACTCACCGCATGCCTGTCCCTTCCAAGTTTCAAAAACCATACAAAATCTGCCTGCTTTTGTTCATTCCTCAGAGCCTTCAGGATTTTTATATTTTATCTGTAGTTTATAATTATTATCCAAAGGAGGGTCAGTCTGTTAGGCACTTACTCCATAACACTGGAAGAGAAACCCAAACATGACATACACATTGACTTTAGAATAATATTTGACATATCAGTTTGTTTATACACACACATTCGTAGTGTAGATTCAGATGCCATAAAAACAAGATTTGGAGACTGGGAGGAGGGGACCAAAACATAAAGGTAGATGGATGGGTAGAGGAAAGGTATGTTGAGAAACTTCCAGCTGAGGAAAGCTTCAGCAATTGAAAGAAATTCTGGAATTTCCTTGCAGCCAAGGAAACAAGGAAAATTATCTGGATTTCACATGCTTCTGAGGCTGGTAATGGGAAACCTACAAATTCACTGAGGAATTTGCTTTCCTGGTCTTGAACTCAATGGCGTGCCATGGCCTCTCTTGTTGTAGTGATACTCAACAAGAGTATCAAATTTACTCTTTAATATTTAAACAGTTACTCCTGATATTTAAAGATTAAATAACGCAGGTAAAGCATCTCCCATAGAGAGCCATGATAATGATGACGAGAGTGATGATGGTGATGATAATGACAGTCATGTTGGTGGTAAGATAACTTCTACATTTATCTTGTGTTTGTAAAGAAGGACCACTTTCACGTCCTGACAGATTTTAACCCAATACATCAGTTAGTCAGAATGTCAAATGTCACTCTCTTAAGCTGGCTCTGGGGTGAAACTATCTCCCAGGAACCAGCAAACCCAGCATCCTGGAGGCAGAACACTGTTTTCTGGTCCAGTTAACTGCCTCCTGGCTCCTTAGACACTTCAACAGAGCAAGCGCTCAGGAAAGGACTGGGCAGCCGGCACTGGGAAGGGCCTCTGGGATCTTCTATTCAATCTGCACATGAGTGCCCGGGTGCTTTGTTCTGAGGAATTAATCAGTGAAGCAATGATGTGGAGAAGGCACTTGGGGATATGGAGGGAAGCATGGTGCATGTTAATCAGCCTTGCATGTGAAGCCAGGACAGGGCCTGGAAAACCCCACACAGCCCCTAAGTTCCCGAGCCCTCCACCTGCCCTGACCCAGGGCTCACCAGGCGGGGGCTGGGAGCTCTCATCTGAGCCTTCAGTGGTGGGGGAGGAGGACACCTGCCCAGCTCCATCACGGCCTCCCACTCACCCCCCTTGATGTGAGAGCCAGCGGCTGAGCTGCGATTCTGTCTGGGGCTGTGCCTTAAGAAGCGTCACAGGCAAGGGTTAGTCTGTGAAGTCAGGGCTTAATCCGTGACCACAGTCAGGATTGAGGCTGAGGTCACGGGCTGAGGTCAGTATGTGGTAAGGATTAGGGATAAGTATACGGCCAAGGTCAGGGCTCAGCCTGTGGCTCATTCTGTGACCAGAGAAAAGATTCAGTTATGTTCCTGGTTGGGGCTTAGCTGAGATCAGTCAGGGTGTTGGGGACCCTGATTAGAACCCCGGGATCTCTGAGGTCCCCTTAGCCGAGGAGGATGTCAGCTCTGGGAGGAAACCCTCAGAACCCACACTTTAATAAAGTGTGCATTATAATAAGTACTGTCCCAAATAACTCCAGCCCTTGTTCTCCTTTATTGCTTAATCAATTTCTAAATGTGTCCTATCTTTATGGCAGAGGACCTGCGCTTTTTCTTCATATGAACTTCTGGAAGGTGTAGGGAAACTTCAGGCCTTGCACCCAATTTCTGGATGTGGAAAGAGATGCCTGGGCACATCTTCTCATGCATCCTCGGTGGGTGCTGGCCCTCCCCTGCCTCAGGAACCTTGCTCTCTGCAGCATTCCTCTCCAAGGGCCCCTCCTGGGCCACCCTCCCCCTCCCCACGTGCAGGCCTGGAAGGGGTCCCCTTGTCCAACCTGGCATGTTATACCCATCACACAACTCTCCCAGAAACGGCTTCCTATAGAAATGTTGCTGTTTTTTCTCCAAATAATTGAAGGCATTTAGACATAATTGGGATACACAGGGGTTTCTCTCAAAATCTAGGCCACCCAGATGGGGAGCTGAGGGCACCCCTACCAGGCTCACACGCCTAGCTTAGCCAACTGGAGTCTGGCTTTCTGCCCTCTGGTAGGTGATTTCCGTGGGAGAGGAAAGGAAACTCCATTATTTCATTTGTTTAACATACATTTTAAAGTCAAGTTAATATACGCACATATGTTAAAAACACAAGCGACTCAGAAGGTCCAGCCAGGGTGCAGGGTAGGAGCTGGGGATGCTGGGGGATGGGGGGTGCTGGTCACCTACATTTCAGCCAAACCTTGAAGGATAATAGAGGAAGAAATGAGTAAGCTCTCGCAGGTGGGAAGGTGCTGGATGTTCAGGAAAAGAGAGATGGAGTCCAGACCAGGAAGAGCCAGAACTCCATGGCCTTCTCCCTGCAGATTTCCCAGGCTTCCTGGGAAGCCATATTTCAAGCGACCTCGGTTTCTGCATCTGTAGGATGGGGAAAATAATGATACCAAGCAGACTTACACGAGGTGATACATGTAGGGCACTTAGCATAGTGCCCGGAAGATAGTGAGCTCAGCAGATCTTAGCTAATCATAACACCCCATCTTCCTCCCCACCCCTTGTACCCCGCCCACCCCAGACATTCCCAAATGCACTTTCTTTTCCCTCCAAGGTTAGGGCATCGGATTGTCTCCCCAAGATCCTCATCTGCATTAAATGAGATGCTGGTGCCTGGGAGGAGCCAGCATCTGAGACCAGCCAGGGCCTGTTCTGGTGGGTTGTTCTGAGGGGTCCCTAGTGCATATCTGCTCAGGTGCCTGTACCTGCAGGCAACTGCCTCCCTAGTGACAATCAGTTTGGGGTTTCCAATCCCTGAAGTGGTATCTGCACATACAGTTATTGTCTGCAGCTTCGATAGAGGCTGGTTGGAAGGGTGATTTTTGCAGGGGTTTTGGCTCTGTGGGTTTGCTGCCTTTGATCTGCGTCTTTCTAGCAGAAATGCGAGATTGGCCTCAAACCAGAGCCGCAGCTACGTGTCTCTGTGAGTCAGGCTGAGTCTGCCCGGCCCTGCCCCAGCACGGCATGGGGACAGAAAGAATGACTCCCAGGGCTTGCAATTCCCTAAAGGTGACCTAGGCTGATCAGTGATGCGATGACCGGCTCAGGGCTTTAAGATCCCTCCCAGGAGCTTGTCTAGCATTTGCTAGCATACCTCCAGGGACGGGCTTCTCCCCATCACTCCCAACACCTCATTCACCCATGAACAGCTCAGACTGAGATCAATCGCTTATGTTGAGCTGAAATCTATCCATCTTGGGAAGAGTTAATGAGACAATCGCTAGGCCCTCCTTGTTGAAGCCTCCCCCTCCCCCCACTGCCTAGAAGGATTAATTCCATTATCAAATGGTCAGCCCTGGGGACTGAACATTCAAAGGCTCAAAGCAAGGTAGGTTAATTAAAATCTTTGATCGAAGCCCCATAAACAGCATAAAACTCCTTTCTCTTAATTATCCTGGATGGTCTCACAAGCATTCAAGCCAAAGGCGAGACAGTGGAGAGGCTGGGAGGTGGGTGGGAGGTGAGGGGCTGGGAGGAGGGTATCCCGAGAGGAACAGCTACCGGGATGGAAGCTGCCATGTTGTTGCTTCCAGCAGCGCTCCACGCCCGGACACTAGAGGCCAAGAAACCTACCCTTGCTTGTCTAACAGTTACTCACCCAGCACTTCCTATGTCAGCTCCTCCCCCAGATGCTGGGAGCACAGGAGAAAGACCCAGAACCTGCCACTGAGGAGGGGCCAGAGTCTCATGAGGAGACAGAGTGGACACTTGCAGTATGATGTGACAAGCACCACTGAGCAGTGCGGGCGGGAGAGGGGCTGTGGAATCACAGAGCGCGAGCCTGCGATCCCAACCCAGACTGGGAAGATCAGGGAATGCTTTCCAAGATGGTGACCTCAAGTCGGGATAAGTAGGATGTGACAGTCAGGGGAAAGTCAAGGGCAAATTCCGGGCTGAGTGGAGAGACCTGGAAGTGAGAACAGGCACAGGAGACAAGGTTACAACACGGGTTCCAGTTGGACTATTGGTTATTGCCCAGAAGAGGGGTTCTGTGTCCAAGGGCCAGGGGCTCTGTGAGCCCTCCTCTGAGCGTGGGCCATTGAGGGAGCGTGCTACAGCAGGAAACCAGGGGAGGAAAGGGGTCACTAGACCCAAAAAGCGGGGACCGAGGGCCAGGAACATCTCAAGGCAGGTCCATCGCTGCATCCTGCAGCCCAGGCAGGAGCTGGGTGGCGGCCCCCTCTGGCAACCACAGATCAAGGGGAAAGCAAAGTTCTCCCGAATCACCGCCATCCCGCCTCAAATGCTTTGTTGCTTCTGAACATAGAAGATCACAGTGTCAAAAGATAAATTGAGATGTATTTAAATTTTTAAGAGTTTATCTGAGCAAAAATCAATTCAAACCTGACAGTTTCAAACTGAAAGTGGTTAGGAGTGTACCACCAACAGGAGCTAGAGGCAAGACTTTTTTGAGAAGACACAGAAGCAAAGCAAGAAAACGACTTGGCTGTAGTTTCAGTGGTTGTCTGATTTGGGAACGCCTAGTTGGCTGTTTGTGACTGGTTGTCCTCAGGTTTTTATTTCCTAACCTTGAGGCACATACAGGCTTCAGTTCTGGTTTACTTATGTATGCTGCCAAGGTATATATGCCAGGGTGGTTGCCAGACTGGGACCACCCCAGTCTGGTGGACTCATGTTTAATTAACGTACCAGCAGCCACCAAGGGAAGGTTCTGGTGAATGATACTCACTCTTCTACCGACCTGCCTGTGCTCCTGCTGTTTCTTCCAGCTCAGATAGACTAGCCCCCTTCTTGGCAGGTCCTGCTCACCTTTCTAGGTCTGATTCAAATGCCCCCTCTTCCAGGAAGCCCTTCTGGCTGTTCCTCCGTCTGAAATCTCGGGAGTGCTCTTTCTCCAGTACTCAGCTCCCCAGCTGTGCTGCAGTCTAGCCTTTACCAATATCACTTGAGTCCTGTGAAGCAGGTTTATATCCCTACTTAGCTTCTGGTTACCCTGTGGCCTTCTTCAAGTCACTCAATTCCCACTGAGCCTCTGATTCCTCCTCTGTAAAATAGGGGTAGCAATCTGTCCAGAAACCCCTTGGGCATCTTGTTAGAATGCAGGTTCAGATTCAGTGGGTCTGGGATTAGCCTGACATTCCGTATTTCTAACGGGGTCTCAGGTGAGGCCATTGCTACTGCTTCAGGACCACCCTTCCAGTAGCAAGAAGTGATATATTCAGTTCCAGTGAGGCGTACAGAGTGTTCTAAAGGGCCTGCCCACATTAGGGGCTCAATAAGTTGGAGGCTTTTTTAGTACTATTATTATCTCTCTATCACCTGTGCTTGGCATGCACTAAATGCTGGAAATAATGGTAGCTATTATCATTACCTGTTATCTCCCTGGCTACCTGGCCAGTGTCCTGAGGGCAGGGTATGTGCCTAATTGAAATGCCTTACACAGAGAAAGCAAAAGTACGCAGCTGGGAAGGAAAGAACACAGTAGTTTTTACCAAGCTTTGCGGGGTAGGGGGTGGTTCGCTCTTGTGAGACCCTTCTCTCCTGGGTTCCGAGCATATATGCAGAAAATCATGGCCAGGGAGGGGGTCATCCCACCCCCACGACTGCTTGCAACCTCATCCTGTGGGAGGAGCTCCAGCTGCCCCCAGAAGCTTCCCTCCTCTGAGGCTAATTTCCGACGGAAATGAGCTCTCAGCTTCAGAGCATCTGTAAGCGGAGGGAAACAGGTGGCTTCGTAACCTTGGGCGAAAAAAGGCAAATAAAGGAGTCTCGAAAGAGTTACCAGAGACCCCAGGAAGCTGTAAAACATATGTTGTAACATATTGGTCCTTGACCGGCTCTAGCAACAAGGAAACCCTTTCCTTCGCGCAGTGGCTGAGGCCGAGTTAATGAGAACCTGTTCCACCTCCTGCCTGGGGGGCAGAGTCGTCCTCTCCGGCCCCTGTGGGGATGCATCGATAGAGCCTCAGTCTCAGGCCTGTCAAACCAGCTGAGGAGGACTCCACACCCGGCTGAGGGCCTCCTCTGCCTTCGGTCCCCCCAGATACAGGTGTGAGCCCCAGGTGTTGACAAACCTTCGTGTCCTCCATGGCAGAGCCCAGCTTTGTCACCCAGGTGCCTGGAGCCCTTCTCCCTTCAAGGAAGGGGAGGTCAAATGCATTGCCCCGGGGATGGGGAGGGCAGTCACAGCCTGGAACAGCTATTCTCTGTCCTGATTACACCCTGGAGTCCCCTGGGGGGCTTTAAAAGTATACAGATGCCTGGGACACCCCTCCAGGTGTTCTGAATTCTGGGGTGCTGCCTAAGCATCAGGAGTTTTAAAAGCTCTGGGGTGACCCTAATGGGTGTATGAGCACCCAGGGGTGAGAGCCACTGGCTCAGAAAACGAAGGTTATTGCTCAGATTTAACTTTTTTTTTTTTTTCCTTTTATTTATTTATTTATTTATTTATGAGCCACTGGCTCAGAAAACGAAGGTTATTGCTCAGATTTAACTTTTTTTTTTCTTTTTTTTCCTTTTATTTATTTATTTATTTATTTTTTTGCGGTACGCGGGCCTCCCTATACATATGTTCCCATATCTCTTCCCTCTTGCGGCTCCCTCCCTCCCACCCACCCTCCCTACCCCACCCCTTAGGCGGTCACAAAGCACCGAGCTGATCTCCCTGTGCCATGCGGCTGCTTCCCACTAGCTATCCACCCTACGTTTGGTAGTGTATATATGTCCCTACCACTCTCTCCCTTCGTCACAGCTTACCCTTCCCCCTCCCCATATCCTCAAGGCCATGCTCTAGTAGGTCTGTGAGCATTTTTGATCTGCAAGAGAAACAGCTTTCTTTTTAAATGCCACCAAAAAAAAAAAAAAATAGATCATAGCCTGGAGGGCCAAGAAAACAGAGTTGGAAGGATGCTGGACAGGAGGTGAGAGCACTTTTTCCACTCCGAAGGCAATTAAATTCTCTTAGGAGAAACGAGCGATTAGAAAGGAGGTCAAGGGCTTCCCTGGTGGCGCAGTGGTTGAGAGTCCGCCTGCCAATGCAGGGGATACGGGTTCGTGCCCCAGCCCGGGAAGATCCCACATGCCGCGGAGCGGCGGGGTCCGTGAGCCATGGCCGCTGGGCCTGCGCGTTCGGAGCCTGTGCTCGGCAACGGGAGAGGCCACAACAGTGAGAGGCCCGCGTATGGCAAAAAAAAAAAAAAAAAAGAAAGGAGATCAAGCAAGGGAGACAGAGGTGAATTTCCCTGGCCACCAGGTAGGGTGGAGAGCAGAGGGTCTTCTCTATGTTTTCCACCTGGAACCTTGGCAGCTCCCCGGAGCAGTGGGGGATGACATCAGTAGGATAGAAGTGGTGGCAGAAAGAGCCCTCCTTCTGAGTTGTCCTCCCATGGGGCCCAGAGACCTGTCCCCTGGCTGCGTCTAAAGACTATTATTATTATCTTTTTTTTTTTTTTTGCGGTACGCGGGCCTCTCACTGTTGTGGCCCCTCCCGTTGCGGAGCACAGGCTCCGGACGCGCAGGCTCAGCGGCCATGGCTCACGGGCCCAGCCGCTCCGCGGCACGTGGGATCCTCCCGGACCGGGGCACGAACCCGGTTCCCCTGCATCGGCAGGCGGACTCTCAACCACTGCGCCACCAGGGAAGCCCTGGGTTTTTTTTAAGTGAAAGGATACAGTTGCAACAAAATGTTGGAAGCTGGAAAGAAGTTGGAGGAGTTATAACTAAGAAATCTGAATTCTCAATTAGGAGTAAGGAAAGCTAACAAGTAACCTGGTTTACATCTCAGACCACCCACCACTACTACCCTATGCCCCTGGAAATGGGGGTTAAAATGTGACTAAAACAATGCCATTGGTTGAAAGTCTATTGAAGTAGTAATAGCTAGATCCCAAGACCCTTTCTTCACTCCCACTGAAGGACTGAAGGCTTAGCCTCTGGAAGGTCTATTCTCTGGGGAAACAAAAAGCATAGGGACAGGAGAACACCAAGAACAATTGAGAGCAGAGGGGGTTAGTGAAAGTTCACATGTTTGATGTTGCCCCACTGCCAGCCTCTTCCCTCCCTCAGCTCCCAGAAAGTCAAGCAGGACAGGGGAAGACCTTCTCTAGGTCATCTGACAATCCCAAAAGGAAAAACCTGAAGATGCTAACATTGGGGGGGTTCCCCAAAGACCACTATAGTAGAGCCTATAATCTACCAGCTCCCCCATAAGCATAGCTTCTAGTCAGATTTTAAATACACACCACAACCAAGGCCCCCAGATATTTGAAGAAAACTTTGATGTGAAAGACAGAAATTTAAACAAACATGGGGGGGCTTCCCTGGTGGCGCAGTGGTTGCGCGTCCGCCTGCCGATGCAGGGGAACCGGGTGAGCCTGCACGTCCGGAGCCTGAGCTCCGCAGCGGGAGAGGCCACAACAGAGGGAGGCCCGCATATCACAAAAAAAAAAAAAAAAACCAAACATGGGGGCAAAAGCAACTTGGAGGAAGCAGAGACCATGCAAGGAGAGGGGGGAAAGCTATCAATCATAGCAGGGAGGAGAAGATTGTCATCAAAAAAGGAATGAAACAAAAAAAAATAACAAATAGCTCTTGAAAGCTAAAATTATGTAGAAATGAAAATAGAAAGGCAGAAAACAAAGTTGAGTGAAATCTTCCAGAAAGTAAAACAAAAGACGAAGATGTGAGGAAAATAGGAGAAAAAAATATAAGATCTTGGAGGACTAGTCCAAAAGGTCCAACACGCACACAATAGGAGTTTCAGGTAATTCCCTGGTCGTCCAGTGTTAGGACTCTGAACTTTTACTGCTGAGGGCTCCGGTTCAATCCCTGGTCAGGGAACTAAGATCCCACAAACCACGTGGCCAAAAAAAACCCAAAAATGTAGGAGTTTCAGAAGGGGGGTGGGAGAGAGAACATGATGAAAGGAAAAATTGAATAAAAATTTTCAAAACTGCAGGCCTCAAGTTGAAAGGGGACATCAGGTGCCCAACAATGTGGATAAAATAAGCCCATACGAAGGCACATGCTCCCAAAGCATCAGAGCACTGGGAACAAGAGGAAGTTTCCACAAGCTTCCAGATTTCATACGAAGGATCAAGACGTAGAAGGGCTTAAAACTTAACAGCAACACTGGAAAACTAGACAACAAGGAAGCGATGCCTTTAATATTCTGAAGGAAATGATTTCCAGCTTGTAAGTCTTTACCCAGCCAAGCTATCAATTATGTGTAAAGATTAAATAAAAGTACTTTCAGACATGTAAGATGTCAAAAAAAATCTACCACCCAGGTGTATTTCTCATGAAGACACTGGAGATGTGTTTCAGCAAACAAGGGGAGTAAACAGAGAAAGAGAAACATGGAACAGAGGAAACAGGAGCTCCAACAGGGGAGAAACGGCAGAGGGAATCTCCAGGATGCTGGGACAGGAGGTCCCAGATAACAACCAAGCAGCAGGCTGAGAGGACGCACAGCTCAGACCAGAACTGGTCAAAGAAATGGAAAGTACAGAATTCCCGGTATGTCTGAACACCTTGAGAAGAGATTTAGACAATTGGCAGAGTGTTTGGTGCTGTGTTGGTGATAAGTCCATAGAAAATCAATGAAATAGAAACACCAAGACAATGATGAACTGTGTGGAAGACTGGGCAAGAAAGGAAAAGTAAGCCTAAGAGATCAGATGATCCTGCTGTCAAGGGACTTACAGAGGCAGCACGATGTGAACACTGCAGGGTGACCTCACCAAAACCATTACCATCTCCTGGGGGGAGAGGAAAGGGGGTGGCTGGGGGGAGAGGAAATGGGGTGGCTGGGGGGGTGGCTGGGGGGAGAGGAAATGGGGTGGCTGGGGGGGGTGGCTGGGGGGAGAGGCTGGGGGGACGCGACGGAGGAAAATCATTGTCATCTACAGAAGGAGACCAGTAGGTAGGGCCTAGAACTGCAAAATCAAGAAGTTGCTACAAGCTCCATATTTAAAAGATAAAAGATATGGGCTTCCCTGGTGGCGCAGTGGTTGAGCTTTGTGACAAAACACCAAGAAGTCATTTTTAAAAAGTGATTATAATTGACTACATATAAATATAAAAATTATGAATTATTAAAAATACCAGAAGCAAAATACTTTGAAAGTAGAAGTGATGGTTGCACAACATTGTGCATGAACTAAGTGTCACCGAATTTTACACTTTAAAATGGTTAACTTGGGACTTCCCTGGTGGCACAGTGCTTAAGAATCCGCCTGCCAATGCAGGGGACACGGGTTCGCGCCCCGGTCCGGGAAGATCCCACATGCCATGGAGCAACTGAGCCCGTGCGCCACAACTACGGAGCCTGAGCTCTAGAGCCCGCGAGCCACAACTACTGAGCCTGCGTGCCTAGAGCCTGTGCTCCGCAACAAGAGAAGCCACCGCAATGAGAAGCCCGCGCACCACAACAAAGAGTAGCCCTCGCGTGTCGCAACTAGAGAAAGCCTGCACGCAGCGATGTAGACACAAAGCAGCCAAAAATAAATAAATAAATATAAAAAAAATTTGGTATAACTTTGATCAAAATAAAAACAAATTTGTACATTTTTATATTGGGCATTTGAACAGAAGGATTTTTGAAGTCTCTTTCAGCTATAACCGTCCGTAACTTGAAGTTACTTTTTTAGGAATCACAATAAGCAGCTTTCTTGAACTTGAGGGCTTTCAGGGTCACTTGTCGATTGTGAAAGGACCCCCTTAAGTCAGCAAATAGATCAGATTCTCATTTCTCTGTGTGCTTGGTTTTTGGGTTCATCTTGGCATGGCTGCCCCGAGCCGTGTGATTCGGTGGTAAAGCATAGGATGGATGAGATTTGGAGGCAGGTCAGCTTTCCACAGACTCCCCCTAACTCCTACCCCAGATGGACCCCTGAACCTGGCCGGTCAAGGGCAGCTCCTGCCCCCACTGAGGACTCTCCTAGCCCCACCCTCCCCAGCACTCCCTCTGCATCCTCACAGAGCTGCCGAGTACGTTCCCTGCAACAGCACAGATCCAGCTCAATCAGGCACCAGCCTTGTCTCCACCACCTGTTCACCACTGGCAAGGCATCTGTACCCACTTCACATCCACAGTGTGTGCTGGGGGCCGTGACCTTGGGCTGACTCACTGCCGGGAAAACGTCGCCGCTTCCCAGCCAGCGAACGGATGACACCAGGAGCCACCAGCTTGGCCACCCGGTGAACACAGCAGCCAAGCTTGTCTCCACTCTTGAGTTAGCATTTATTACTCTTAAAATAAGGCAGTGCCCGTGCAGCATTAGTTCAGGACAAGGAGCTGCAAATTCCAGGCCCTTTTGAAGGCTTGTTTTCACAGTGAACTAATGGGTCTTAATTTAACAGGGCATCGACAAACTGGGCTGCTGGAAGAATGCCAAGAAGCTGCTTTCTGCCCTGGTCCTGACCCTCTGCAGCCACTACACCGACTGACCGACTGACTGAATGACCGCAGCATCACAGTGCAAAATAGTAACAGTAGTAGTGAATATTCGCCGAGTGTTTCCTATGTGTCCCAGTGTGGTGCTAAGTGCTTTATATGCATATAAATTTAATTTATAATGAAATTTATAAATTTAATAAATTAATTTAATGCACTTAATTTTCACAAAAAGTCTTTGAAGTAGCCACAATTACTATCTTCACTTTACAGAAGAGAAGAGAAGTTTACCAAGGCAAATTTGCTTAAGATCACATGGGTAGGAAGTGGTAGTGCCAAAGTGTGAACCCAGGTATTGGTAGAAGTCTCCAGAAATGATATGTGGAATCTAAACAATACAACTATTGATTCTTTTTAAAGAAAGCAGACTCACAGATATAGAGAACAAACTAGTGGTTACCAGTGGGGACAGGGGGTGGGGAGGGAATCTAGGGGGAGGGGATTAAGTAGTACAAACTATTATGTATAAACTAAGCTACAAGGATATGGTGTACAACACAGGGAATATAGCCAATATTTTATAACTACAAATGGGGTATAACCCTTAAAAATTGTGAAGCATTATATTCTACACCTGTAACTTATATAATACTGTACCTCAATCATACTTCAATTAAAAAGTAAAAATTTAAAATAAAAACCATAAAACAGGTTGATGCAACTTGATTACAATGCAGCTATTCGAAGTTAGGCGTAAATGCTCTGCTTGCCGTGTAGAAGAAGTGTAACTGAAAAGGATTGCTAGGCCGCTTGTTCCTCAACGGCCGCTAGGTGCCTGGCTGCTTTCAGGAAGCGTTAGAATGAGACCCAAGATCAGCTTTCTGGGATAGCTTTGCTGGCGCCATGACCTTGCCAAGACCCTCGGCTGGGTTGCTGTCCCACCTGGCTAGAGAGGTAGCCCCACTTGCTCAGCACCCTGCTGGCTGCAGGTGTCTCCCCTCCCATGCCCTTCCCAGGTATCGGTGGGCCTGCCGGGATGGGTGAGTCGCTGAGAACCCAGGAACCAGTCAGCCACTTCCACACCATGGCACAGCAGGAATTCCGTCATAGCTGGACCTTCTTTCTCTGGGCTTCCATTGGGTCCACCCAGAGAATGGGGCACAGATCTCTGCTCCCAGATCCCACGGACCTCTCAGGTCGTGCTGCCTCCTCAGGGCTATTCCAGGAGGGCCGGGGGTCCTCCGCCTGGGACCCGCGTACAACTATACTCTCAGCCTTTTCCCCCACCGTTTTGGTTTATTTTTTTCCTTCTCCCAGCATTTGGAATTTTTTTCAGTTCCAGAGACCAGATGGCAGCTACTTGTCTCAACCTCCTAGACTTAAAACATTTTTGTCTAAATGTCCAAAAGAGCTTTCTGTAACATAACCTCCAGGACCCAGGTATTGGTAGAAGTCTCCAGAAATGATATGTGGAATCTAAACAATACAACTATTGATTCTTTTTAAAGAAAGCAGACTCACAGATATAGAGAACAAACTAGTGGTTACCAGTGGGGACAGGGGGTGGGGAGGGAATCTAGGGGGAGGGGATTAAGTAGTACAAACTATTATGTATAAACTAAGCTACAAGGATATGGTGTACAACACAGGGAATATAGCCAATATTTTATAACTACAAATGGGGTATAACCCTTAAAAATTGTGAAGCATTATATTCTACACCTGTAACTTATATAATACTGTACCTCAATCATACTTCAATTAAAAAGTAAAAATTTAAAATAAAAACCATAAAACAGGTTGATGCAACTTGATTACAATGCAGCTATTCGAAGTTAGGCGTAAATGCTCTGCTTGCCGTGTAGAAGAAGTGTAACTGAAAAGGATTGCTAGGCCGCTTGTTCCTCAACGGCCGCTAGGTGCCTGGCTGCTTTCAGGAAGCGTTAGAATGAGACCCAAGATCAGCTTTCTGGGATAGCTTTGCTGGCGCCATGACCTTGCCAAGACCCTCGGCTGGGTTGCTGTCCCACCTGGCTAGAGAGGTAGCCCCACTTGCTCAGCACCCTGCTGGCTGCAGGTGTCTCCCCTCCCATGCCCTTCCCAGGTATCGGTGGGCCTGCCGGGATGGGTGAGTCGCTGAGAACCCAGGAACCAGTCAGCCACTTCCACACCATGGCACAGCAGGAATTCCGTCATAGCTGGACCTTCTTTCTCTGGGCTTCCATTGGGTCCACCCAGAGAATGGGGCACAGATCTCTGCTCCCAGATCCCACGGACCTCTCAGGTCGTGCTGCCTCCTCAGGGCTATTCCAGGAGGGCCGGGGGTCCTCCGCCTGGGACCCGCGTACAACTATACTCTCAGCCTTTTCCCCCACCGTTTTGGTTTATTTTTTTCCTTCTCCCAGCATTTGGAATTTTTTTCAGTTCCAGAGACCAGATGGCAGCTACTTGTCTCAACCTCCTAGACTTAAACATTTTTGTCTAAATGTCCAAAAGAGCTTTCTGTAACATAACCTCCAGGAAGAAATTCACAACTGTTTCCTTTTCGCCATACCATGCCCCTTCTCTGAAGTAAGAAACATAGAATGATGGGGCTGCTTAGAATTGGACTGAAGGTTATACTAAAGGAGGTAAAGAAAGGTCTGTAACGTTTTACAACTACCTTCCCGTCCTGCTAAGCTCTTCCTCTGTTAATTAATTGATTTACTTATGCAGTTGCATGTTATAGCAGCTCACACTGGCTCTAAGAGCTAATTGTTCCATTTTCAGGGAATCTACAGGCTGACTGTTAATCCATTCATAACTTGAAATCAGCCATGGGAAAAGTATTTACATCACAAAAAGCGGCCGAAGCTGCAAATGGAGGCACTCCTCTCCCCTCCACAGAGCCGGTTGTTAAACATTCACTAGCACACCACTGCTTACATGCACCTCCTTCCACCAAGAATTTAACGTGGATTTTACGAAGTTTAGAGTATCCAGGATGTTAATCACTGCCAGTCTCACTTACTTCTACTTCTAATGGAACTTTTTCTACCCACAGTTTCTGCTGAATAAGTAGTCGTGTTTTATAGCTCATGTGCCCGTGACCCTGACCCATTCTTCCCAGCCACGGCTAACCGCCCTGGGCTGGGCACTTGACATGATGCCAATCTAGTCACTGGCCAGAAAACCGTGTCTTGGAGACATTGACTCAAAATGATGAGCCTGGAGAGGGTTCAGTGGATGTGCCACTGGAGACATGCAAATCGCCTTGATTTCTAGCCGGAACGGCTGTAGCCGTGGCTTATCCTGCTCCTGTGGTCTCAGGCTGCCCTCGCCTCCGCCACTGGGACGGATGAGGGACTTGCCTAAATCCTTCAGGGGCGCACCGCGACGGCCCCCCCCTCATGCCTGCTCCACAGGCCTCTTGCCTCCCGACTTAGGACTTCCTCGTTGCTGCTGAGACAACAGACACCACCAGACCCAACTGGATTTCCCAAAAGAACAACCCAGAAATGTCAGGAATTAACACCCTTGGGGTGGGCGAATTTTAACCAAAGGGCTATGGGAGCCAACAGATCAACCTGTCCCTTCCTCCCCTTGGCATCTAGCCTAGATCAATGTTTCTCAGCCTCAGCACTGTGGACACTTGGGGCTGGATGATGCTTTGTTTGGGCGGCAGGGGTCCTGGGCGTTGCAGGATGTTTAGCGTCATCTCTGGCCTCCACCCACTAGAGGTAATAGCACTCGCCTTAGTCATGACAATCAAGAATATCTGCAGACACTGTCAGATGTTCCCTGGGAGACAAAATCACCCCCGGAGAGAACCACTGTCTAGACAGACTCTTTGGAGATGCTGTAGCCTCATATGGCCTCTCTGAGCTGACCCACAGTACCAAGGAATCAGCTTGCTGGAAGCCGTGGCGGCTTAGCCGCTCTCCTCCAGGTACCCTCCCTCAACTCCTACTCACGCCCTTTCCCTCACTCCTGCTTCCTGAGGTTGTATTTTCCAATGACACATAAGTTTTCGTCTCAGGTTCCGTTTTCTAGAGAACCTGTCTGCTCCTAAGCAAACCTTTTCTTTCAATCTAGGTCTTGTTTTTCTCATCTGTATAGAAAAACATTTGATGTCATGCTTTGAAATATTTAAAAAACATGACATTCACATGATGGGTGTCAGAATTAGAAGCCCAAGTCATACCAGCAGGCAAGAATGTAAGAAAGTCCCTGAAGGACAACGTAAAGACCTACATGTGAGTCCAGAAATCTGGCTGTGTTAGCACAGGATGCTAGAATGTGACTCTGCATCCACAGGCACAGAAAAGAACTCGGGAAAAAACAAGTTCAGTTTTATTTCATTGAATTAGAAGTGTGAGATGGCTACCAAGAAATAAATGCCATCTGGGTCACATCAATAGAAACATGGAGTCCAGAATATGGGAGGTGGCCATGTCACTCTCCTTTATGCCACTCCAGACTCACCTGAAGTACTGAGCCTCCGACACTCTCAGAGGGACATGAGCAAACTGGACTTGACCAAATGCAAGTGGCTTAAGATAATATCAAGGACCGGAATCCACTGTGTTGGAGGAACATTTGGAGGAGCTGGGAGGGCTCCTCCTCGAGAAGAGAAGACAGAGGGGAACAGGAGACCGGCTTCAAGGATCTGAAGGGCTGTCATGGGTCAGAACGAACAGCCTTCAGCTGTGGGTTCTCATTATCCAGACCTAGTTCAGGAATCCAAATCGGTGGAATCCACTGAGAGATGGATCACAACTAAACCTGAGTCTGCGTCTCCCATACTCATGGCTTAAGCTGCCTTAAAAGGAAGGGGGCTGGATGGATTCTGCAGGGCCCGGACAGAAGCAATGCTCATAATCATAACAGCTCCCACTCATCGAGTGCTTTCTTCACACTGATATGAAATAAGCACTCTACATATATTTCATCTTTACAGCAACCCCAGGGGCTAGGTCCCATTTACAGTGAAGGAAACTGAGGTTTGGGGAGATTAAGCAACTAGATGGCAGAAGAGCTGGGAATCAAGACCCTATCCTCTGACCCCAAATGATGTGCTTAAATGCTACTGAACTAGGCAGAGGTACCACAGAAAAAGACAGAAGCATCAGCTGAGGGAATCATAATGGTGATAGCAAACACCTGCATGGCACATAGGACAGGATGGGCCCCATTTTTTTTTTTAATTGATGTATAGTTGATTTACAATACTGTGTTAGTTTCAGGTGTACAGGAAGGTGATTTGGTTTTTTTTTTTTTTTTTTTTTTTTTTTTTTTTTGCGGTACGCGGGCCTCTCACTGCCGTGGCCTCTCCCGTCGCGG
>NC_041227.1:90390792-90412265 GCF_002837175.3 Physeter macrocephalus | reverse complement strand
TGGCCTCTCCCGTCGCGGAGCACAGGCTCCGGACGCGCAGGCTCGGCGGCCACGGCTCACGGGCCCAGCCGCTCCGCGGCATGTGGGATCCTCCCGGACCGGGGCGCGAACCCGTGTCCCCTGCATCGGCAGGCGGACTCCCAACCACTGCGCCACCAGGGAAGCCCATGTGATTTGGTTTTATATATACACATATATGCATATATATTCTTTTTTGGATTCTGTTTTACATATATCACAACACTTATTTCAACAACTCTTGGAGGCAGTGACTATTATTCCCATCTACAGGAGGGGAAACGGAGCATGGAGAACTTAAGCAATTTGTCCAAGGTCACTGGTTAGTAAGTGGTGTAGCTGGAATGCGTCTAACTGCTGCACTGCCACCGCCCCCCCGACCTGAACTAGGATTCAAGGGTCTCTATCTAAGTGGCCTTCTAGATTCCAGCATCTGTGACTCCCTTCTTAGAAGTCTCCGATACAGACACACCTTTCCCCATGGCTCACTACACACTCTTGTCAAAGTCACAAATGGGCAGGGCGTGCCCTTGGCCCCTGCAGTAGCTGGGTTTTGTCCCTTCCCAGCTCCAATCCCATCTGACAGCCACACGGCTCTTCAGCGGGGGTGGATGCTGCCCTCAGAGACCGACGCCGGCCACCCCAGCCAGCCCCTCCCAGAGCCCCAGCCTCTGAAAACTGCCCCTGCCCCTCTGCCACTTCACTCCAGTCTCCGACAAGGGTGGCTATTTTGGGTGAGAAATGGGGCAGGCAGAAAAAATTTCATTTAGTCAATTAAAGAATAACTGCATTTTTCAAGATTACCTTCATGTTCGCAGATTGAATGCAAAAAGCTGTTAGCCGAGCATTTCCATTTCTGTACCTGACATGAGGAATGGGAATATTTGTTCTGCCTGGGAGGATTACACCTTCCATTAATCTCCGTTTTACTGAAAGTTTAAATAACAGACCGACACAATGTGATCAATTAGCAGCGTAATTCCAAGGAGATGTCATAGTAAAATTAAATCTCGAGCACATCCGCTGCAAAGATGCCTGCAAGTTCTCTCCAGCCTCCCTTCACCATTGCAGTGTGTATATTTTAATTGAAAGTTTATTCTGCTATGTGCCTTGTCTACTAAATTTTAATTTAACACTGTAATGAGAAGGGTGTTTCTGAGGAGCTCTTCACAGACAAGTTGAGGAGGTTACACAAATTAAGAGAACGAGTGAATTTGCGGCACTTTCCAGGCAGCTGTGGGAGGAGAGGATTCCCCCCCCGATTCTTTGGAGAGGATCCCAGGAACCAGAGAACCAGCCCAGGGGACATTTAGCATCTGTGACAGCTGGACCAAAAGATGACCACACCATAAAGGGAGAGATTTCAGGCAAAACAAGGACTGTGTCTCTTCTCCCTTCTCCTGCCTTCCAGAACCCTTCTAGCACCCCCTATAGGCAAAACCCAATAGGAAAGCAATTGGCCAAGTGAGAATGTGGTCTCAGCCCCAGCTTTGCAAAGGAGAGTAGAGAAGGGTAGGTCTGGAGGGGAGAGGCAGTCACTTTGTAACCAATAGCATACTTTGGGGAACATGCCTTTGCCCCTCTGACCCTTAGCTTCCCCTGTAAAATAGGAACGATAATACCCAGTCCTCAGGGCTGTGGTGAGAATCCAGCGAGTTGGACTGGTTGGGGGTTTAAAGCATAAGATTCAAAGGTGGGAAGGCTTGTTCTTTTCCACTGCTTCTCAGAAAGATCACAAGGGAGCTTCTCCTTCTGGAAGGCTGACCTCAGGCAGAAAGCAAAATGTCAGGTAGCTGAGGTTGCAGAAAGGCCTTGACTCGATTGGGAAGTAGTCTGAGGCCCAGACTGAGGAAGCAGGACGATGGGGGACAGAGCCTGCATTGTCCCCCAACAGCAGGACAAGAGCGGAGTGGACGCCAGCCAGTTCTGTTCCAGTAAAGTCAGAAGTCAGTTACTCACAAGGGTCACTTCACGGGAGCCTTGAACTTCAACTCCACCAGACTATATCTAACTTGTCATCATAGCCTAGGACCCTTGCAGGGCCTAGCCCCGGCCAGGCCCTCAATAAATGTTTGCGGCTTGGAAGTAAGGGGAAGGGGAGAACTGAAGGCATTAGGCGCACTAGTGACGACCGCTGGTAAAAGATGGTATGGCAGCCCAGCTCTATGAGACCCCATACAGGACCAGAAGTGAGCACATTTTTGGAAGCCGCTAATGTGGAATCCAGGAGTTTCCAGAAAACGTTTTTTCAAAAATGATAATATTCAGGATTTAAAGAGTTAAATGTCAAAGAGGAGGAAAGAGATGTTGTCTCTCTGACTGCATTCTTCTCACTCCCCTTCTTGCTCACTCCATTCCAGCCACACTGCCTTCCTCCCTTCCCTAAACACGCCAAGGAGGCCCTTCGTCTTTGCTGTTCCCTTTGCCCAAAATGTTTTCTCAAGGATTCCCATGGCTTGCTTCATAATTCCTACTCAAATGTCACTCCCTCCAATGAGACTTCTCTGACCACTGCATCTAAAATAGCAACAATTCCTATCGCTCTTGCTTCACTTTTCTCCACTGCACTTATTATCTGCCATTATTTTAAATATCTATTCATTTTTTTGGTCTGTGCCTCCAGAATATAAATTCCTTGAGGGTATATGTCTTTATTGTTCTCTACTATATCCCCAGCACCTAGGATAATATGATATAATAGTCACTCAAAAATTACGTATTGAATTATTAGAGAAAAAAAGAATGAGACGTGACTCAAAGACAGTACTTTGAAGGTAATTCCCACACCTCCCAATGGATTTGGTGTAAGTTGTGCTGCGAAGACATTTCTCGCTCTTTGTCCTGCTTCTGCAGTCCTGTCCATCTGCCCCAGCTTGAGTCTACAAGGCCACTTGCAGACTCAAACCTGAGGATGAAAAAGAAAAAAAAAAAAAAACAAAAAACCTGAGGATGCAGAATCTTCCTGTCCTCTCTTCCTCTCTTTACAAATTCCCTTCTACTCTCTTTTGACAAAGATTCCTCTCATTCCCTCGCATACGCGGTTTACCTAAGTCTCTAGTCCAAGGCAGCTTTGCAGAGCCTGGAGGCACTTCGGTAATGTCAACAAAGAAGCAGAAGAAAAAACACATGAGATCCACTCCGAAAATTCGGGATCTAGGAGCCCTGGCTAGACACAGGGCTCCACAGGGTTCCCTCTGCCGTGGAGCCAGGGCCGTGGAAGCTTTCTCCACTAAGCTGGGTTCTAAGTCCAGCCCTGCTGCCAGTCCCCTTCCATCCAGGGGGGTTACTCCCCTCATGCTGACACACAGCCCACATGAGACTCTTTCTCAAACACATCCAAGGAAACGCAGCCTAGAATCAGAAGACGCTGTTATTGTTCCCTTGTGGTAACTGGGTTGGCCGCAAACCCAACACAGCAGCCTTAGACACAGACATTCAGCAAACATGCACAGAACTGAACTGAGATCTGTAGAAACCCCAGCGCTGAGACCTCCATTCTGTCATGCACCCCGTTCCCAACTTGAACCCTAACTCCTCTCTCCTCCTCTGCAGTGGGGCACCCTCCTGGATCATGGGGGGCCCGTGGGGGCTCACGTCGAGGGGCTGCCTATGGAAGATGAGCCTTGCTGGCCATTCCATGAATTCACAGCTTTGCCTGGCAGCTAACAAGCTCTGTGGCCAGGAAGTGCAGCAGAGTGAAGCCCCAATTATGGCAGAGGAGAGGCTCACACAAAGGGCTTAAACGCGCTAACAAGGCATTTCGGAAGGCCAGGGAGCCCCTAATGGCCTGCCTGCTGTCAGAGAGGCAGGAAAAGCCTGGGAGTGAACAGGCCTCTCTGTGCTGCTGCCTGATGATGTTCGTCATGAATCTCTCTTGTTCAGAATCAGTCTGGTTGTCAAAAAAAGGCAGGGGGAGGTGGGGCAATGGGTGTCAGTATCAGGCAAGGAGACGAGCACAGCCATCAAGGAATTTCTATAAAGCACAACTCCGGAGGGCTTCCCTTCCGCTCCTCAAATACCTCTAGTGGTCCCCCATTGCCTGCAGAATAAAACACCCAACTCCTCCCATCTGATGATCAGAAAAGTTCACTTCCCAATTGCCGGATTTCTCAAAGGACAGTTTGTGGGTCGTGGGCACCAGAACGGCCCAGGCACTTGCTTAAAAGGCAGATGTGTACACCACCACCCCCCCACCCAACCAGGTTCCTGGATTCGAATCTTGGGGTGGAGTAGGGGCTGGATTCTGATGTTTAACCAGCTTCCCTGGGTGATTCTCAACACAGTCATTCATTCATTCCTTCGCTACGTATTCAGTGAATTCTTACTCTGAGCCAGGCACTGTGCTGGGTGCTGGGGAGAAGGGGTAAGCAAAAGGCATTCGCTCTCTGTTCCCCCGGAGAGCCACCAGGGGATGACATGAATCGAATAATCACACACGCAAATGTGCGCTCAGTTACAGACTTTGGGTGCAGCCGAGTGCACGCTCGGTGCCTGCAGTGGTGGCAAAGCTGGGCTCCTCTCGGCTCTGCCTCTGCGACCCTGGGGAAGTTGTGGTACTTCTCCGAGTCCCAGTTTCTTCCCCTGTCAGATGGGGCTCATCATGCATCCCTCCCTGTGAAGTCTGGTGCACAACCAATGCCGGCCTTGTGGGGCAGGGAGGTGGCAGCAGGGGTCGGACAGGCGTTTGTTAGGATGCAACAGGGCCTTATAACTGGCGCTCAGGAAAGTTCCGTGGAATTGACCTAAATGTTTACAACTTCTCCTGGTTAACACTTTCTGACTTACTGATGATTGAGGAGAATTTCACCTGGCTTTCAGGGTCCCTTCCTTTCCTTTGGAGGGAACCACTTTAAACCCAACCAAGAGCAAGTTGAGTCCCGAGATTCTTGGTGGGTTGAGATTCTGGCTCGTGGCCTTGGCCAAGTCACTTACCTTCTGAGCAGGGCCTCCTCACCCAAAGAACAAGTAAGCTGGACTTCGTGATGTCTAAGACCCTCAGCGTGGGCAGCTTCTTGTTTTCCGATGGGACTTGTAAAAAATCTGCAGTTGTTAATATTTCATTGAAGAATCACATGTTAGCACTAAGAGAGTAGGAAGGACATCATTGCAGAAAAGAAAGATAACCTTCCACAGAAAGAAAATTTGGCAACACTATACATATAACACACGGGCATTTAGTTCTCACTTTGACTAGCGGGTGAAAGCTTCCCTCCCAGACCAGCCACACACCGGAGACCCATGTTTGGGACTAATAACCTGGTCTAATGATGATGGTGTTGATCAGGATGATGATAATAAAGAAGAGGCCGATCACAGACGTTTACACAGCGGTCACTATGTCCCGGGCTGGCTTCTAAGTACTTTGTATATATTAAATCATTTAACTCTCACTACTACCCTATCAAGTAGATTTATTATTGACCCCCTTTTGCAGAAAAAGTAACTTTCCCCAGGTCTCACTGCTAAAAAGCTGTGAAGTTCCTGAGGGAGTTGAAACAATTTTTTTAATAGTCAGCTCATCATTTGGATGACTTAATAGTTCTTTTCTGCCAGAATGTTCCATCCAGCGGTCCATGTTGCCTAACAAGCAGTCAGGGCCCAGTGGATTCTGCTAGACGTGTCTGCTTTGCCACCAGGCGGGTGAAGCTGGGATGAGATGGGCTGATGCCTCAGCATCCCCAGACAGAGAAGAGCAATGTTCGGTTCATCACCTCAAAGTCATGGCCAAACCCCAAGCCACCCGGCATCTCCACAGAAACCCTGCAACACGGCTGCATTTCGGCCTCACGCAGAAGCCCAGTTTGGGTCCCTTGGATGCAGAGGGGGAAAGATGTTTCCTTGCCTCCCCTCTTGTCTCCATGTCTTCAGCTGGCCCCCAGTGAGCTTCTGCTGCCGGCCAGGGGCCCCAGAGACACTCCCGAGCCAGGCCTGCAGCGGCCCACAGCTTAGGAGAAACAGAATAAATCCACAAGTGACTACAATGCCATGCGGACCGTGTCACAACGCACACGTGAGCAGACACCGTGGCAGCCGGAAGACACATCCACGTCAGCGTGGAGGCTTCAGCGAGGATTGGATCCCACTGGGACTTGAAGGATGAGTGGCCAATTCGGGCAAGGTGAGGCCATTAGCAGACTGCTGAGGCCTTGCTGAGCCCTGGAACTTTCCAGCCTCAGAAGCAGGGTGGGAAGCCACATGAGCGCTCTCCCCTCCTCTGTGGGACAGCCAGCCTCTCTTCCTCTCACAGAGGAAAGATGCAACTTACCCGGCTGGGCCACGCCAGGCCACCACTCAGAGGGGGCTTAAGAGTGGGGAACGGTACGGAGGCCCAGATGGGTGGCTAGCGAGACCCGCTGCTTTAGCCGAAAGTGTTCTCGCATCGTACTTAGATTCACGGAAGCATAAACCAGGCAATTTGGATTTGACCTCAGAGGTGACTCTCTGACGCTGGGAAGTATCAGTCTGGCCCAGCAGAAATAACAATCTTTTAAATTTGCCTAACATTATATAGTTACACTTCCTTTCAGTTGGCTGGTGCCTGCAGATGTCATCAGTGTTCACACTCATCCCTGGAATCGCCCAAACGAATTCTCTGTGTCACATGGTGTAAAACACACATCCAGCCACCAGCCAGGACTTTTTACCCTAATCATATGGCGCCCAGGTGGCCAAAAACCTCTGGGTCTGAGGTTTGGGAGGGGCCAAGATTCTGGTCCTTCAGCAGAATAAACTGTTCTCAGTCACTGAAGGGAATCAGAGCTAATAGGCAGTCCTAATGAACAGCTCCCACAACGCCCAGCTCAGTGGAGCACAGTGGACCTTACGGGGGGCATGGGGACCCAAGAGATGTCTTGGGAGAGGGATGGGAGTTGCTAGGGAAAGGGCCTCAAGACTACTTGCTACACGTCCCTGTGGAACTTGTGGGAGACAGCGGGTTGGCGTCTGACTCACGTCTGAAAAATCTGAAGGGCGGAAGCTTGATGGAATTGGCCCACGGCAGCACTGCCGAGAGCTGAGGTGAGACAGCTCAGAGGGGTCTTAAAAGACATTTCGGGAGAGCCACCTAGAGGAGAGATGGGAGCTCAAAAGATAGTCAGTGAGGAAGAAGATCAGCAGGAATCAGAGGCCGGGGAGTGCCATAACTACCCACCAGACAGGGGCTGGTGAGAGAGACCCCAGTCACTGCCTGGCTGTGGCCTCGTGGGGGCACAGCCCACCGTCACCACCCTCGACTTGAGCTGCGCCAGTGACTTGCTGCGGCCCAAAGTGTGCTCCTGGACCAGGGGCCACAGATGTGCCTGCTGGGTTAGGCCTGCCCTCTTGCCCTCCAGCGATCCACCACGGGAAAAGGTTTCCCCAGGTGGCCCTGAACCCAGACCCCAGAATGAATATGGAAGAGCCGTGAACCGGACCCACAGCCTGGAGCTAACCCACCAACCCAGCACAGTCTCAGTGAACAGAATCACAGTCGACCTGCAGACTCATGACCCTGAGAATAAATGCTGGTTTTTAAGCCACTGAGTTTTGGAGCCATTTGTTATGCAGCATTATCCAGCAAATGTTGATGTACCAGAGATCGGAAAGCTCTCAAAAGCACCCAGGAGAGAAAGGGTCAGTTGTAAACAGTAGCCAACACTAGAGGAAATAAATTGCCAGGTTCCCCACCAGTTATGAGGACCATTCCTGCCCTCTGACCTCTCCTCTTGCCCCAGCCCACCCCCTCAGGTGCCTCAGTAGCTAGCGGGATGAGGAGGGGAGAGTGGGAGAGTGCGGTGGTCAGGGTTCTATAGCAGCCTGGCTAGACTGCAGTCGCCAGTTATTCAATCAGATACTAACGAAGGGGTTGCTCTGAAGGTATTTCATAGATGTGATTAAAGTCCATAACCAGTTGACTTTCAGGGATTCTGTCCTAGAAAATCTGAATGGGCCTGATCCCATCAGTTGAAAGCCCTATGAGCAGTGCTGAAACTTCCCTGAAGGAGAAGAAATTCCACCTCCAGAGAGCAGGGAACTCACGCCAGGGAGCTCACCCTGCTCTTCCTGATGGCCTGCCCTACAGATGTCACCTTTGCCTAGCCAGCCCCACAATTCTGTGAGCCAATTCTGCTCAGTAAACCTCTTAATACAAATCTAATACTGGTTCTGTTTCTCTGGTTGAACTCTGACTGATACAGATTTTGGTACCTGGAAGTGAGGTGCCACTGTAGCAAACACCCAAAAGTGTTGAAGTGGCTTTGAAACTGGACAGTGGGCAGAGGGTAGAAGAAACTTGAGGAGCATGATAGAAGAAGCCAAGATTGTCTGGAACAGACTGTTAGCAGAAATATGGGTGTTAAAGACTCTGCCAGTCAGGGTCTAGCAGGAAGTGAGGGGCATGGTAAGAAAACCTACATCTTCTTAGAGAACACTTAAATCATAGCTGGCAGACTACCGGCAGACATACAGATGTTAAGGATGCTTCTAGTGAGGGCTCAGAAGGAAATGAGGCACACGTTATTGGAAACTGCAGGAAAGGGGGTCTTTGCTGTCTAGTGGCAGACAGCTTAGCTGAATTGTGTCCTACAGTGTGTGGAAAGCAGAACTGGTAGGCGATGAGCTTGGAATTGGAGCTGAAATTTCCAAGCAAAGTGTTGAAGGTGCAGGCGAGTTTCTTCTGGCTGCTTCTAGTAAAATGCAAGAGGAAAGAAAGAAACTGAAGAGAAGAACTCTTTGGAGAAATGATTTGGGAAAATCTCAGCCTATTCACATTGCACATGATAAAATTAGGGGATTCCCTGTCGGGATAGCACGCCCTGGACAGAAGGAGATGTGACCATGGAGACAGAGAGTGGGGTGATGTGAGACCACAAGCCAAGGATGGGCAGCCTCTAGAAAGTAGAAAAGGCAAGGAAATGGATTCTCCCCTAGAGCCTCTACCAAGAATGCAGTCCTGCCGACCCATTCTAGACTTCTGAACTGTAATACCATAAATCCAGAACTGTAAGATAATACATAATAAAAATTCATGGGCTTCCCTGGTGGCGCAGTGGTTGAGAGTCCACCTGCCGATGCAGGGGACACGGGTTCGTGCCCCGGTCCGGAAGATCCCACGTGCCGCGGAGCGGCTGGGCCCGTGAGCCGTGGCCGCTGGGCCTGCGCGTCCGGAGCCTGTGCTCCGCAGCGGGAGGGGCCACGGCAGTGGGGGACCCGCGTACCACAAAAAAAAAAAAAAAAAAAATTCATGGCCGCTTGTTACAGCAGCAGTAGGAAACTAATACAGAGAGGAAAAGAGACAAATCTCTCGCTACTCCCTTTTCCGACTGCAAGCTTGAAACGCAGGTTGGAGCTTTGGGTATTACTCCAGACAGGACATTTTAATTACTGAACTGAAACTGTCTTGAGCGCTGAGGTGACCAGAGGATATTTTATGATCCAAGTGTAAGCAGAGAAGTGTGGGGTTCCTGGAGATCTCATCAGAGCAGGGGACAGTCAGGCCCACAGTGACGGTTTAAAGGGAAAAAACGGAAGTTGCTTTTTATGAAGATGTCCAAGACTCCTGCTCATTCCCGAAAATATCGGTGCTTGAACGTTCAGTGAAGGAGAGAGATGTGTGGGTTTGATCCCAGTGTCGAGAGGATGTGGGGGTAACGGAAGGGCTCCGGGGACCCCACAGCCAGAGCTCAGAGATGCCGTCACTGTGGCCACGGCAGGGTCCCATGGGAGAAGAAGATGTTGCTTCCTCACATCAGCTCTTCTGGACCCTCCTCATGGACCTGGTCACCTGGCTCTTCACTCCGTGACCTCCCTTCATCCTTCCTCTGGATGGTGCTTTCAGCCTCTTATCACCACCCTTCCTGAGCTTTCGGAGCTGCCTCCCCCGTGGAGCGGGTGAGCCACACGAATTCCCTCAAGTCCGGGAGCATCGGGGAAATAATCAGCCAGGATCCCACCCACTCAGTCCAGGTCTGTTTTGCTCAACATGAAAAAGGGACACCTTGGGACACCGCAGAGGACAGACAGACCCCACACAGTGAGGTGGAAGGCTAAGCGGTTTCAGTAGCCGGGCAGGAATGACTCTATATCCATACTCGGCCACTTTCCAGCTGTGTATCCAGAACAAGAGACCGAACTTCTCTGGACCTCGGTGTCCTTACTATAAAGATCATAACGCCCTGCTCATGGGGCTTCGGTGAAGGTTAAAGGGAGAACACGGGATGAGGGGTAAATGCTCGGTAAACAGTAGCTGCAATAAGAAGTAACGTTCTGATTAGTGAGGCCACCCCCACCTGCATCGGCAATGCCATCGCCACATCTGCCACCACTGCTCTGACCCGCCCCAGCCCCACTGGCCGCTAACGCAAGGACTCCCCTCCCGAAAGCCCCGTGGCCACAAACAGTTAATGTGGTTATTGCGTTTATCCCAAATTTGCAATAGCTTCCTCTCTTTAATCACTTTGAAAGTGTTTCAAATTCCCTTCCTACGTGACTGAAATCAAAGTGGCACCTGTGAAGGCAGAAAGCCTGGCTGCCAGCGCGAGGTGGAGATGTAAAACAGTCAGGCTTTGATGGGGGGAAATTATGTCTTTCTTAATTCCTTTCACCCTATAATTACCAGGCACGACCACGTGGGTTAACAGCAAAAATAACTTGCACAGAAAGACTTTGTCTGATTCGAGTCCTCATGGGAGACCCTCAGGGGGTGCTCCAGTGCAGCCCCCAGGCAGACACCTTCCTCCCCAGCTCTCCGAGGCCGCTGAGCCCCTGCCAATGAGGGTCAATCGAGAGACGTCCTTCCTGCCTCCTCCTCCGCCCCTCTGGGCAGCATCTGACTGTGATCATCCTCTCCCCTTGCCTGGCCCCACTGCCCTGTTGCCCTTCTCCCCGCCTCGCCGCCACCCTCAGTCTCCTTTGCAGTCTCCCTCCTCCCCCCTTTAACCCCTGGCCACTGGCTTCCCTGAGGTCCTCACAGCATCTCTCTTCCCCTCCTCCCTCCTCTGTTCTCTTTCCTTTTCCTTCCCTCGGCTCTCCTCCCTTCCCTTCACTCCCACAGTTCCAGAGATCACATGTACCCTGAAGACTCAAACCAGCCTCCCCGGCGTGATCTCCAGGCTCCAGGACCCCCAATGTCCAGATGCTGGCTCGCTGTTACCACTGGGATGCCCTGCTGGGTCCAAACCTGCTCCCCCAGACTCCCCCTTCTCAGAGTAAGGCTCCACCACCAAGGCTGAAACCTCTGAATCTCCTCCATCTTCTTTCGCTCCTGAGTCTGATCCAACGCCAGCTGACACCACCCGTGCAAGAGCCACGGCAGTGTGCTTTAGAGGAGATTGCAGCAGCTTTGGAGTCACGTGAACCCGAGTTCAGATTCTGGCTGTGAACTTGGGACGGGTTACTTCAGTGTCCTTATCCATAAAATGGATAATTCCTACCACCAAGAGTCTTTTTTGGGGGGCGGTGGGGGGGGGGTGCCGTGGCACTACACAGCTTGTGGGATCTTAGTTCCCTGACCAGGGATCAAACCTGGGCCCTCGGCAGAGAAAGCGAGGAGTCCTAACCACTGGACCACGAGGAAATTCCCAAGAATCATTTTTTAAGAACTAAGTTACATAATATGCGAATATGGTTAATACATTCTCCCCCTCCCTTTCCTGCTGCCTCTGCCCTGGTGCAGGCATCATTTTTTACCACTTCAACGGCAACAATCTCAGAACTGATGTCTCTGCCTCCGGACACTCCTCTTCCCATCCATCAGCCACCCCACTGCCAGAAACTTCTTAAAACTCATTTCTGACCATGTCACCCTGCTCAGAACCCTTGGTGGCTACCTGTGGCTCGCAGGTTAAATTCCAAAGCAGAAGCAGCATGAATCGGACGGAGCTAGCAGAACGCCGAGCATGGAGTCACCCAGACCACTTCCAAACCCTCATTTGCCAACTAATGAACAGTTTAGACTTTGGGCCTCGGCTTCCACAATTGGATGAGACGAACATTTCCTAACTCACAAGACTAAGCACCTACCAGGGGTTCAGCACATAGTAGGTATTTAGCAGATTCTGCTTCTCTTCCCCTCTCTCTGCTCACCTCCCCTACACCCTTGCTGGGGGAGTGGGGGGAAGGTGGACACAGTGCTTCACGAACAAGCTTCATTACCAAGGTACTTTCTTTTTTAATCTTTAAATGAAACCTCTGGACGACCAAACAGCAAAACATGGCCATCACTGGAGGAAACCCGCAGGTTATAAGCCACATTGATGAAGGCAAATAAAACCTCAATATTGACTGTCTGCCTCCCCGTGAGAGCCCAAGCCAGACCATAGGGACGAGGCGCCAGATTAAAGAATATCTCAGGGTGGGGCACCTCGGAGGAGGGCCCAACCTACAGGCAAGAATTCCTACAGGGGAGAAGGTGGTGGTTGATGTTTATTGCTTGATTCACTAAGAAACATACTTAGAAGTCTATTTCTCCCTAAAAGAAGTGTTTATATACTGTTCACAGTTTCACGCCATAAGATCCTCAGCTGGGGAAGGAAGTATCTGTGGTTCTTGCTTTTTCTTTCTTCTGAGGAAAAGTCATTTTCATCTAAGCATTTTTAAAATTTGCTCCTCAGGGTTCACTGTTAGGGCTGTGAACTCGGCTTCGGTCTAGACTTGCCTTCTTTATTCGCTCTGTGCATTCAGAGCCCCCGCCCTCCGTACAGGGTCGCCCACCTGCTGTCCCCAAAACTTTTCCCTCCTTCCTCTCTACCAACAGCCCACTGGCCAGGCCTACATCCATCCATCCTGCCACTTCCTGCTTTTTTTAAATTGGACTTCTACAGGTCTTTTTTTTTTTTTTTTAATTGTGGTAAAATACACGTAATATAAAACCCTCCGGCATTTCTCCTTAGAGGGAGCTATCTGCCAGTTTAAAAAAGAGAGTGGGTCAGCTGGCATTTCTCCTGGTAGAGCTCTGTCTCTCTGTCCAAAAAAGAGGGCTGACCTACCACACCACCTTATTCTCTTCACAGAGCTCTCCCTCTGTCTGGGCGGCGTCGTCACGGAGGAGAGGAGACCGGGGTCGGGAGGTGAGGGGAGGGGAGGGGGGAGGGGAGGGGGAGGGGAGGGGAGGGGAGGGGGAGGGGAGGGGAGGGGGAGGGGGGAGGGGAGGGAGGGCCCATCCCACCCAGCAGCATTTGTCCTTATGAAGACCTGCCTCCCTGTCTGAAAAAGAGAGCCGGACATCCGGCATTTCTCCTCAGAGGGCTCTCTCTCTCTCTCTCTCTCTCTCTCTCTGAAAAAAGCCGGCCATTCAGCATTTCTCTCCATTCATTGACCACTGTCTCTGTCTGAAAAGTAGGCTTTCCCCCCCTGAATCGTTCCCCATACACTGCTGATCCTCTGTCTGAGGTGGAGGGCCTGACATCCAGCATTTCTCCGCGTAGAGCTCTGTCCCTCTGTTTGAGAAACTCAGCTGGCCATCCCGCATGTCTCCTCACAGGGCGCTGTCTCTCACTGAAAACGAGGTCCAAGCCTGCGGCATTTCTCCTCCTAGAGGGCTCGTTCTCTCTCTGAGGTGAAGGGCTGGACAGTCAACGTTTCTTTGCATACAGTGCTGTCTCTGTCTGAGGAGGAGAGCTGGCGACCCACCTCTCTCCTCATAGAGCTCTGTCCCTCTGTCAAAAAAGGCAGCTGAGTTGCCACTATGTCTCTTCATAGAGGGCTGTCATTATGTTGGAGGAGGAGGTCTAAGCCTCCAGCTTTTCTCCTTACAGAGAGGGTTGTCTCTCTTTCTGAAAGAGGGAGCCAGCCGTCCAGCATTTCTGGACGTGTGAGGAGATGTGTGAGGGCACATCTCCTCACAGAGCACTGTTTCTCTTTCTGAAATAAAAGGCCAGCATTTGACATTTCTCCTCATTGTGTTCCGTCCCTGTGTCAAAAAAGGAGAGTCAATCCCAGGGCATTTCTCCTCATAGAACTCTTTACACCATGTAGGCCAAGGAGACCTGGGCATCGCCATAATCTCCTCAGGAGCACTTCTGTCTCTCTCTCTTTTTCTCTTTCTCTCTCTCTCTCTCTCTCTCTCTCTCTCAGTGCCGGCCATAGGGCATTTCTCCTCATAGAGCCCTGTGTCTCTTTCTGTGGAGAAGACCCGACCACCCAGTGTTTCTCCTTAGAGCGCTGTCTCTCTGCCTGAAGTAGAGGGACACTCAACAAACAGACATTTCTCCTCAAAGAATGCTGACTGTCTGAGGTGGAAAACCGGCTTTTGGGCATTTCTGCACATAGAGCACTGTCCTTCTGAGGTGAGGGCCACCCATCTGGCATTTCTCCTCATAGAGCGCTCTGTGCCTATCAGGGGTGCTGGGCTGGCCATCAGGCATTTCTCCTGATGTAGGGCTGTCTTTCTTTTTGATAAAGCATACAGACCATCCAGCATTTCTCCTCTGTCAGCGCTGTCTCTCTGTTGAAGGACGACGGGAGCCGAGCCTCCGGCATTTCACCTTATAGAGAGCTGTCTGCCTGTCTGAAAAAGAGAACTAGGCATCTGTCTTTTTTTTCTTTTCTTTTTAAAAATTTATTTATTTATTTATTTTGGGCTGCGTTGGGTCTTCGTTGCTGTGCGTGGGCTTTCTCTAGTTGTGGTGGGCGGGGGGCAACTCTTCATTGCATTGCGCAGGCTTCTCATTGTGGTGGCTTCCCTTGTTGCAGAGCACGGGCTCTAGGTGCGCGGACTTCAGTAGTTGTGGCACGCGGGCTCAGTAGTTGTGGCGCACGGGCTTAGTTGCTCCGCGGTATGTGGGATCTTCCCGGACCAGGGCTCGAACCCGTGTCCCCTGCATTGGCAGGCGTATGCTTAACCACTGCACCACCAGGGAAGGCCGGCATCTGTCTTTTCTCCTCAGAACGCTTTCTCTGTCTGAAAAGAAGGCTGGCCATTAAGGATTTCTCCTCATAAAGCACTGTCTCCCTGTCTGAGGTGGAGCGCTGGCAATCTGGCGTTTCTCCTCAGAGTGTGATCTGTCTGTCTGAGGTGGAAAACCGGCCACCGGGCACTTCTTGTCACAGAGCGCTGTCTCTCAGTCTGGAAAAGTGAGCTGGCCATCCCAAATTTCCCCTCAGAGTACACTCACTGCCCCTGTCTGAGGAAGCGACAGCATGCTTCCTCCTAGAGGGCTGTCTCTGACAGAAGGGAAGGTTTGACCCTCCTGCCTTTCTCCTCCTAGAGCTCTGCCCTGTTTCTCTGTATGACAGGAAGGGCTGACCATTAGGCATTTCTCCTCCTCTTAGAGGGCTGTCTCTCAGTTGAAGGAGGAGGGCCGACCCTGCGGCATTTCTCCTTAGAGGGAGCTATCTGCCAGTTTAAAATAATGAGCCGGCCATCTGGCATTTCTCCTCAGAGAGCGCTGTCTCTTTGTCCAGAAAAGAGGGGCCGACCCACCAGGCTGCCTTATTTCTCTTCACAGAGCTCTGTGTCTCTGAGTGGGAGGAGAAGGGAGGGGAGGGGAGGGAGAGGAAAGGGTGGGGGGCGGAGGGGAAGGGGGGAGGGGAGGGGGGAGGGGAGGGGGAGGGGGGAGGGGAGGGGGAGGGGGGAGGGGGGAGGGGAGGGCAGGCATTTGTCCTGATGAAGAGCTGCCTCCCTGTCTGAAAAAGAGAGCCGGACATCTGGCATTTCTCCTCAGAGGGCTCTCTCTCTCTCTCTCTCTCTCTCTGAAAAAGGCCGGCCATTCAGCATTTCTCTCCATTCATTGAGCGCTGTCTCTGTCTGAAAAGTAGGCTTTCCCCCCCTGAATCGTTCCCCATACACTGCTGATCCTCTGTCTGAGGTGGAGGGCCTGACATCCAGCATTTCTCCGCGTAGAGCTCTGTCCCTCTGTTTGAGAAACTCAGCTGGCCATCCCGCATGTCTCCTCACAGGGCGCTGTCTCTCACTGAAAACGAGGTCCAAGCCTGCGGCATTTCTCCTCCTAGAGGGCTCGTTCTCTCTCTGAGGTGAAGGGCGGGACAGTCAACGTTTCTTTGCATACAGTGCTGTCTCTGTCTGAGGAGGAGAGCTGGCGACCCACCTCTCTCCTCATAGAGCTCTGTCCCTCTGTCAAAAAAGGCAGCTGAGTTCCCGCTATTTCTCTTCACAGAGTGCTGTCTCTGTGTTGGAGGAGGAGGGCCAAGCCTGACATTTCTCCTCCTAGCCAGCTGCCCCATCTCTCTGTCTCTGTCTCTCTCTTTGCAAGTGTGTTTATCTTTGTCCATCTGTGACTATGGCTCTGATGTATCTGTGCATCTGTTTCCAAATCTTTTTGTCTCTGTTTGTTTGTGTCTCTGCCTCTCTCTTGTTCTGTATCTCTGTCTCCCTCTCTCTGTGTCTCTGTCTCTATCCCCCTCTCTCTGTGTCTCTCTCAGACCTCTCTGTCTCTGTGTCTGTCTCTCTGTCTCTCTCTGTCTCTGTGTCTGTCTTTCTGTCTCTCTCTGTCTCTCTGTCTCTGTGTCTGTCTCTCTGTCTCTGTTTCTCTCACTCTCTCTTCTCCTCAAAACCAAGTGTGACCCTGCTGACACTCCCGGTTCATTGCAGGGAAAACATTGAATGATCATTCTTTGCTCATGCAAGGAGCTCAACTGCTGGAACAAACAATGAGAAATTCAGAATTAATTGGGTGCTGATTATTTGCCAGTGGGAGAAAAAAAATGTTGAGATATATATGAAACAAAAGACAACCGAGCAACAGTGGAAACCTCAGCTCATAGCAATAAAAGCAATCCTAATGAAGCATGACAATGTCTGCTTGACGCAAAGCCGGCAGCTGACCACTGCATGCAAGAGGAAGGCAAACAAATATTACAGCTGCCAGGAGCCAAGTGAGGCCATTCTGGGGCACCTTGGGCCCCCAAGAGCCCAGCCACAGCCTCCCAGAACCTCTGTGATGGAGACTTCAGAGATGTCCACCCCGGGCCCCGCACATGGACCCCCCCCAATTCACTCAGTTTCCAGAAAACATTCTCATAAGCACCTGCCTGGGCACTAAGGAGGTGAACTTGACCCAGACAGGATACCTGTATGCAAAGAACACCCAGTCTGGGCAGGAGGGGAGAGCAAAAATAAAACTATAATATAATACAAGAGTTCTAGCACCCAGCACCATGGAGCCCAGAGCATCTGCACCTAATTCTGCACGTGGTGTGCAGAAGGGGGCGTGGTCACAGAGGTGACATTTGGGCAGAGTCTGGAAAGATGAATAGAAGTTCGTCAGGTGAAGAAGGGAGAATGAGCATAATATTCGGAGGAACGCCATGTTGGAAGGCACACAGAGGTGAAAGGGCACGGTGTGTCCAAACATCAGGAAACCACAGCCAGGTGGTTCCTCAGAAAGTTAAACATAGAGGGCTTCCCTGGTGGCGCAGTGGTTGAGAGTCCGCCTGCCGATGCAGGGGACACAGGTTCGTGCCCTGGTCTGGGAGGATCCCACATGCCGCGGAGCGGCTGGGCCCGTGAGCCACGGCCGCTGGGCCTGCGCGTCCGTAGCCTGTGCACTGCGACGGGAGAGGCCACAGCAGTGAGAGGCCCGCGTACCGCAAAAAAAAAAAAAATGTTAAACATAGAACTACCATATGACGCAGCAATTCCACTCCTAGATATAGACCCACGAGAACTGAAAACAGGGACTCAGATACTTGTACACAAACGTTCACAGTAACACTGCTCCCAAGAGCCAAAAGGTGGAAACAACCCCAATGTCCATCAACAGAAGCACGGAGAAAAAAAAGTGTGACGTATACACACGATAGAATGTTACTCAACCACCAAAGAAAGAATGAAGTGCTGACACACGCTACAACATGGATGAATCTCAAAAACATTATTCTACGTGAAAGAAGCCAGACACGAAAGGTCACATATTGAATGATTCCATTTGTACGAAATGTCCAAAACAGGCAAATCCGTAGAGGCAGAAAGCAGACTAGTGTTTGCCAGGGGCCAGGGGAGGGGGCGGGGGGAGTGACTGTTAGTGGGTACAGGGTTTTCCCCTCAGGTGACGACAATGTCTTGGAACTGGATAGAGGTGATGGTTGCACAACATTGTGAAGGACTAGATGCCACTGAATTATACATTTTTAAAGGGATAGTGGTTAATTTTAGATTATACAATGTTTACCTCAATAAAATCAAGGAAAAATAAAAGTAGAGAAACCACAGCTGAAGTTTAGCCTGCGGGTGGGAGTTGGGCAGGGCCAAATAACCAAGGGCCTTCAATGCTGCTGCCTTTGTCTCATGGGTGATGCGGGGCTCCTGAGGACCTCAACCCAGTCTTAGAACATTCAGCCAGAGGAGTGACATCACTTCAGGTACTTCAGGACATTTCCTGGGGTTGCAAATAGGAAGGGCCAGGAGGAGTGCAGGAGAGGCAGCAAAACCCATCAGGAGGCTGATGCCAGATGCGAGTGTTTTAAGTAAGAGTTAAAAAGATGGGTGGGTAACAGGCACATTTGAAGGACAGGCACCAAAGGTTCTTGGACTCAGAAAGCCCCTCAGAAGCCTTGGGAAGGCAAGGTCCTGTCCCTGAGCTGCCTGCTTCAGGGATGTCTTGGCAGGCTGTGCACTGTGTCTCCCCAAAGCCCCGGTTCCAGGTTCCTGGTGGGCGGGGAGGCGGGTTGGGGGGGGCGGTGTTGGGTGGCAGGGAGTGAGGTTCAGCATCCTGAGACCTGAGACCTGGGGCCTTTGCTCAGTAGCCAGGATGCTCTAGGAGGAGCCGGGGGAGTTGGAGCCAGGGTGTGTACCCCAGCATCACTACCCGCTCACCCCAGGAGGATTGTCCGTCTCAGAGATTTCCGTTCCCTCTATGGCCAACGTCCAAGTTCCGTGCTTTAAAGATTTGTTTTAATTAGGCCTGCCTTAGTCAGAGGCATTGAACGTTATCTCCATCTCAGCTGGCTCCCTTCCTGTGCTTTTTTCTATTGACTTTCAGAAACTCTGCCAGCCACATTTGGGCTTTGATTATTTTTTCATAAAGGAAAAAAGCAGAGCTAGTTGTCAGAAACAACTCCTGACAGAAGCAAGCTCCTGCCCCTCTGGAGAGAAGAATGGAGAATGGCTAGTGGGCCCTGGGCTGACTCTTCCAGCGTTTCAAGACATTGCTCCACACCTCCTTGCCCAGGCTGGCCCTCATCCATGGCTTTGATCATGAGTGGCACTGCTGGAGGTGCCTGGCACAGGGCAGGCCAAATTTGAGGATGCCAGGGACCAGAAACCAACCAGACCTGCCAGCACACCCCATGCAGCTGAATGGGGGCACCAGGCAAAGGTACAGGCAGGTGGGCAGGAGCCGGGGACAGGCTGGCTGTGGCCAGAGGTGCCAGGATGAGGCATTGGAGTGTGACAGTGAAGGGAACTGGGGCTGCAAGCCAAGCTCATCGTTGCCAAAATGAACCCCACCTATGCATCCATCCACCAACGTACTCAATGTCCATGCTCCAGTTCATCCATCCATCATCACTGCATCACTTCATATACCCACCCAGCCAGCCAACCATTCTTCCTCCAAGTCATTTTCCACCCATCCCTCCGATTACTATTTACCAAGCACCCACTCTGTCTGGTAACAATGCCTTAACTTCAGAGAAGATCGATTGGAAGATCACAATATAAATAGACTAGGTCCAGGGGACAAGGAGCCCCCAGGTTCCCAGAGGAGCTAAAATACACATGAAATTTGAGATCAGACGAAACCTACAATGCCTGGAGTCATAGAGGAAATAGAGTCAGATTTCACATGGGGCCACGCCATGGGGAAAAAAACACAGCAGAAGACCCTGATGGGAAGTGGTACACGAGGTCAGAACTAGACTGCATCCCAGAACAGGAGATGAAGGCTTTAAGACCCCTTCTGGCTGGGCCCAGGATCGATCCTGGAGCTTCAGAGGAGCTGAGCCCACTGGTGGGGTGAGGGCCGAGCCCAGTTGAGAGATTCTGAGACTTCAGGACAGGACAGAGGCAGGGACTTGGGTTAAGGGGCCCAACCCTTGGGGCCCCCTCCAGCCTAATCTGTGGTCACCTCTGAGCTTCCTCCTCTGGCTGCATCATTGTGGCAGCCAGGGACCAACTCTGGCTCAGAAGCCGTTCAAATGCTTTGCTTGTGAAGCCTCTTCTTATTCACTCTACAGGCAGAGCTGACAGAAAGCAGTACCCAAGTTCTCAGCCTCAGTTTCCTCAAGATTTAATAAGTCAAAAACCGAAGAGGACCCAGGTAGGCCCTTGGTGATCTAAACCTGTTATTGATCTCAGTATCCAAAGGGAAATCTCCTTCCTGAAGTGATGTGATGATCAGGAGAACAGGGGCAATTCCTGAGTTCCTGAGTTCCTAAGTAAGCTCCAAATTGTGTTCAGAGTTCACAGCAACTTGCCAGAGTATTTGGGAAGGAGATATACTAGCATGTGTCACAGCCTCCCTGGGGTGGGCATTTGACAGGCAGGCCTTGAGTTCAGAAGGATTAGGCCACCAGGCACCAAGTCCACTGGAACTTTTACATTTGTTTCCATGGTTCCCTGGATGCTCCCCACAATGCAGGGAGGGAAGGAGAGCCATTTCAGGGAATGAAAGTTTGTATTGGTTATGTCACTTGTCCAAAGTCATTTAGTTATGAGTGACCCCACCAGATGGAGACTCAGTTCTCCCGGCTCCAGCCTCACTGCTCTGACCACTGCATCATGCTGCCCCCTGGGGACAGATGTGAGCAGAGATCAAACAGGACTCTAGTTACTGGAAGGTAGTGCAGATCAGAGCTAGAAGGGGATGGACATCAAACCTATCTGTGGAGTCCCTCCCATCAGGAAACTTGCACAAGCCTCTTAGGCTCATCCGCCAGAGGGCATACAGCAGAAGCAAGAAGAACTACAGTTCTGCAGCCTGTGGAACAAAAACCACATTCACAGAAAGATAGACAAGATGAAAAGGCAGAGGGCTATGTACAAGACGAAGGAACAAGATAAAACCCCAGAAAAACAACTAAATGAAGTGGAGATAGGCAACCTTCCAGAAAAAGAATTCAGATTAATGATAGTGAAGATGATCCAGGACCTCGGAAAAATGCTAAAGGAACTTCTCTAAGTGGGAAACACAAGAGAAGAAAAAGACCTACAAAAACAAACCCAAAACAATTAAGAAAATGGTAATAGGAACATACATATTGATAATTACCTTAAATGTGAATGGGTTAAATGCTCCAACAAAAAGACACAGGCTTGCTGATTGGATACAAAAACAAGACCCATGTATAGGCTGTCTACAAGAGACCCACTTCAGACCTAGGGACACATACAGACTGAAAGTGAGGGGATGGAAAAAGATATTCCATGCAAGTGGAAATCAAAAGAAAGCGGGAGTAGCAATACTCATATCAGATAAAATAGGCTTTAAAATAAAGAATGGGGGCTTCCCTGGTGGCGCAGTGGTTGAGAGTCCGCCTGCCGATGCAGGGGACATGGGTTCGTGCCCCAGTCTGGGGGGATC
>NC_041227.1:90388747-90389165 GCF_002837175.3 Physeter macrocephalus | reverse complement strand
CTGATGAATATCGATGCAAAAATCCTCAACAAAATACTAGCAAACAGAATCCAACAACACATTAAAAGGATCATACACCATGATCAAGTGGGATTTATCCCAGGGATGCAAGGATTCTTCAATATATGCAAATCAATCAGTGTGATACACTATATTAACGAATTGAAAAAGAAAAACCATATGATCATCTCAACAGGTGCAGAAAACTTTTGACAAAATTCAACACCCATTATGATAAAAACTCTCCAGAAAGTGGGCAGAGAGGGAACCTACCTCAACATAATAAAGGCCATATACGACAAACCCACAGCAAACATCATTCTCAATGGTGAAAAACTGAAAGCACTTCCTCTAAGATCAGGAACAAGACAAGGATGTCCACTCTCACCACTATTATTCAACATAGTTTTGGAAGTCC
>NC_041227.1:90343890-90387591 GCF_002837175.3 Physeter macrocephalus | reverse complement strand
AAATTGACCATTGGGATTGACATGTATACACTGATGTGTATAAAATTGATGACTAATAAGAACCTGCTGTATAAAAAATAAATAAAATAAAATTTAAAATTTTTTTAAAAAAGAAATAAAAACACTTGCCTTGTGCAGACAAGCAAATTCATGATTTAAAAAAAAAAAAAAGGCCTATTTGTGGCGCC
Source organism: Physeter macrocephalus (assembly GCF_002837175.3). Taxonomy (NCBI): domain Eukaryota; kingdom Metazoa; phylum Chordata; class Mammalia; order Artiodactyla; family Physeteridae; genus Physeter; species Physeter macrocephalus. The sequence continues at coordinate 90,387,403 of NC_041227.1, read as the reverse complement.
AAGATGACCCCTCTGTGCTCACTGAGAGCCAGGTGGGTAGTGGCAACCTGCCACAAGCTTGAACAAGCCAGCAGCCTCCATCCTGATGGAGCTCCCTGGGTGATCTAGTCAATACACTAATTTAGACATTTGTTCATTAAAGATTTACTGATGTTTCTTTGGTTTCCTCTATAAATTCTATCCTTCCTTTCTTCTCAAGCCCCTGAAGCCCCTTCTCTGTCCGCCATATTCTCTCAAGACTAAGTACATGGTAGGCATTCAATACCCGCCTGTAAATGTCATCCTGGCATGGTCTTTAAATGCAGTCATCAAACAGAACACTCTGGAAGCTCCGCACTTACTCTGTCCCAGGTTAGCAACTGAAGCCAAAAGAGAGCTTCCTTTTCCAACCATTCCAACAGGACTGAGTCTCATTGAAACTACTCAGATCACGGGCCCATTCCTGAGGGGACGGTGGGGCTGAGACGCAAGATCATCTCTGAAAGTGGGGGAGATGTCACCCCGACCACTAGGCTGAGAGAAGAGGAGGTGAAGTGAGATGTCATGGTGGATGAAAGGGGAGTGGATACAGGTAAAGCTACCAGCTCTGCCCCACAGAGGGGCATGGGCTTCAGGGTCCTGATGGAGCATCAGAGCCCAGAGAGACTGGGGCCTTTGCCATTCTGGTGTGGTGTGGATGGAGCCCCATGAGCTCTGTCTGCACTGCATACAACCACCCCAGCAGTGGACGCAGAGGCAGCCCTAGGCTCGCCCAGGACCAAGAGGCAGTGAGGCGGAGAGGAGAGAGCTCCCTGGCCAGCCCCTTGTGCCTCCTCTTTGTACAAAGGCCAGACATGCCACCAGCTAACTCCTCACAAGCCAGGATGGCTGGCCCCTGCCGAAAGTCAAGAGGAAACAGCCCTGCCCTTCCCAAAGAGAAGGGGATATTGCAACTCTGGGAAGTCTAGGCAAAACTGTAAGAAAAGGTCACCGTGGAATAAATTACGTAGATTAAAAGAATGCCCAGATCTACGGAGGCTGGGCCTGCACTGCAGCCTCTCAGTTTTTCTCTTTCATCATCAGCCTCTAATTCTGGGACATAAAATTACAAGCTCATTGATAATGATCAGTGATTTACTGGAGAAAGCCCAGCCCTAATTAAGAGTGGGAGAAGCTGACACTGCTTTTCAACTTCCCACCAAGGTCCAGCAAGGAAATTACCTGGTTCTGCCGAGCAAATAACAGCAGCGGACACGCAGAGGCCCGGGCTACCTAATGCACACGCTCTTGCTGAATTAATATGCAGGGAGAGTGGCTTCGAGGGTTTGCAATTTGCTGGTAATTGGGGCATTGATGGAGGCTGAAGGAAAGCAGCAAGCCAGTGCGTGAACACGGAGCTGCGCTGTCTGCTCTTACAGGGAACAGAAGCTTAACACCCCTTCTGGCTGGACCCAGGAACCATCCTGGAGCCGTCAGAGGAGCTGAAGAGGTTGTGAGACTTCAGGACAGGACAGAGGCGGGGACTTAGGCTAAGGGGTCCAAGACTTGGGGCCCCCTCCAGCCTAACCTGTGGTCACCTCTCAGTTTCCTCCTCTGAGAGCATCATTGGTCGCCAGGGACCAACTGACCCAGAAACCACTTACATGCTTTGCTTGCGACGCCTCTTCTTACTAACAGTACAGGCAGGGCTGACAATTATCTGTGCCCAGGATCAAGGCACACCTTTTCTCTTTCCAAAACCATACACTAAAATTCTAAACTTAAAATATAGGTGACCCTAAAATAAAGAGCTATTTTATACTTCTAGCTTAAACCAGACCTAACTTTGCTACGACTATAGGCTGTTAAACTATCTTGACGTCAAAATGGTGACAACTATAACTATATTGCTTGCTATTCAAGGATCTTATAAAATCTATTATTTTGTCCATGTATGTTCCCCTCCATAATGGCAGATTTCATGTGTTATCAAATTTTAGCAAATGAGTTATAAACCTTAAGTCCTTTCATACACGATGCATAAAGGAGCAGAAAACTCAGTTACAATAAACTATGTTGCAAAAGATTTGCAAACAAGATCCATGGACAACTCTCCCAGTAGCTGCCTGGGGGTCAGGGATCAAGGGTCAGTGTGTAGCCAGAGCCTGGGTCTTTGATGAGAGTCAGAGCTCAGCTGGTGGTCAGGGTTAGAGGTCAGTATGTGGCCAATCAGAGGTGATTGGCCCATGTCCAGGATGGGGGACTGAGTTGTTCCAAGCCTGGGGTGAGGGACGGAGGATCCGTCTGTTTCTCCATCTTATCTGCTGCACCTCCCTGCCTCCCTTCTCAGGCTCCCGGGCAGAATCTTTTCTCTTGTGTATTTCTCATTTCTTGCTGCAGACACAAGAGCTTGAGATTGACCTTGCAGCCTTTGACTGTATAAAGAGACCTCTTAAGAAACTTTGAAACAGACACTAAAACTACTCCATCACTATGGCATCCTCAGGGCATGTTTCGAGCCTCTTTGGAGTCATCACCAGGGAAAGGCAGGAGGGCAGGTGGTGTCGTTCACGCTGGGAAACGCCCCCTCCCCTGGCCCTGTGGCCCTGAGCACAGGCTCCCAACAGGGCTCTCACCTCTCAGCGCTCTCATCAAAGCACCGAGGAGATTAGCAGAGAAGACTTCTGATCATATGGTGGCCCCGCTCAGCTTAAATGTCAGTGATGGACCCGCCCCATGTCACCCTGCAGTGGTCTTCTCACCACGGCTCCAAGAATTCTTTCCAGAAATAGGATCCTGGTGATTCCAACCGGAAAGATACTAGGGAAAGAGTTGATGCCTTGCTCAGCACTGTCAAGATGCAGGTTCTGGTGAGTCCTGCCGTGGGGTGGCCAGCCTGGAAGTGAACGGATATCACATGCATTCCCGGTACTGTGACCAACCCTCCAGGTTTGCCTGAGACTGAGAGGTTTCCGGGGACATCGGACTTTCAGTGCTAAAACTGGGACAGTCCCAGGCAAATCAGGAGGGTTGGTCACCCGAGATTCCTGGGAACATCAGCTCATCTCGTCCCTGGGATCCAGGACCAGCCTGATCCTTTCAAATCTGAGTCGCAGATAAGGGAACAGAAAGACTGGCCAAGCAGAATGTTTGGACTCGGGGAGGAGGCAGGACAGAAGGACAAGAAAAAGAATTTAGATCACTGAGGGTTTGTAAATTGCCAGGTAAGCTTGGAAGCAGGTCTTATATCTGGACTCAGGTGGTATTTAGGGTTCTTTCCAGATTGATTTTCATTTGAAAATATTATTGATCTTAGCAACACTAGATCAGCAATAATTCTGATCACGTCAGCCTCTTGTCAGGAAACTTGTATTCTCTCCCTAATAAAAGTAGTAAACAATAACAATTGCTATTGCTATTTAACAACAGTTAAAATATATTGAAAGCTTACTAACTGTTGTCTTAGTCACCTCAGGCTGCCATAACAAAATACCATAGACTGGGTGGCTTAAAGAGCAGAAATTTATTTCTCACAGCTCTGGAAACTAGGAAGTCCAAGATCAACGTGTCGGCTGATTTGGTTCCTGGTGAGAGCTCTCTTCCTGCCTTGCAGACGGCCACCTTCTCACTATGTATTCACATGGTACATGTTCTTGGAGAGACAGAGAATAAGCGAGAGCTCTCCAGGGTCTTTTCTTATAAGGACTAATTCCATCACGAAGGCCCCATCTTTATGATTTCATCTAAACCTAATTACCTCTCAAATGCCCATCTCTAAATACCATCACCCTGGGGTTTTGGGCTGCAACCTATGAATTTGGGGGAAACACAATTCAGCCCCTAGCATCTGCCAGGCACACGGTAAGCACTTTGCATGCAATATTGCTTCTAATCCTCACAACCCAATGAGAAGAGTGCTATTATTACCCCCATTCTACAGATAAGAAAGTTGAAGGCTTAGAGAGGTTAAGTAAGGTTAACGTTGCCAAAGCCACATAGCAGGTAACTGGAGAGCACACAGGCTTAACCAGGATGCAGGCAGCAGGAGATGCCCAGTCTCAGCCTAACTTAGAGTCAGCCTAGAACAGCCCAGTCATATCTGGGCCAGTCTGAAGGTCTTGTGCATCTATGTACACAAGGGATGGAGGAACTTCCTGTGGAAGAGCTCACTCTGACAAAAGAGTCAGACCCACACGCATAATTCAAAGACCAAGGGCCCAGGTTCCGGAGGAGTGATTCTGAGTACGGGTCATGCCACTCAGTGACTCAGAGAATGAGAGAGAGATGCAAGAGTAATAAAACACTGGGAGCATGTCTGGGAGCATCAAGAGCCCAGGGCATCCCAGCACTGGTTCCCGCAGCCTCGGAGAAAACAAGGCAAAGAAAGGACCACACCCTCAGTACCAACATCACCACCACACGCTGGCAGTCCTGACCCAGGCAGCACGGGCATCTGCATCGTTGCTTCTCCCTCTGGGCGGACAGGGCCACAAGACATCACCACTGTGAGCAGTGCAGAAGAGAGAGAAACCCAGCTCCACAAGGTCCCTGAAAGGACTCAGTACAGAGCGCCCGGAATCCACCCCCTGGGCACTCTAGAATTCTCTAGGAGGAACTGAGACCAGACCTGCAGCAGTTCCTGCACCCAGAGTGAGAACTGACTCCTATAGTGATCTCATTTTCACCTTCTGCAGAACCAGACCCAGGAAAACATGAGCTACATTTAGGTCATTTTCTTGCTTTAAATACATACCCTGTACTAGTCAGCTCAGGCTGCCATGACAAAATACCACAGAGACCGGGTGGCTTAAACAACAGACATTTATTTCTCACAGTTCGGTGGAGGCTGAAAGCCCGAGATCAAGGTGCCCAAAGATTCAGTTCCCGGTGAGAAATCTCTTCCTGACTTGTAGAGAGTCATCTTCTTGCTGTGTCCTTACATGGTGGAGAGAGAGCTCTTGTGTCTCTTCCTCTTCTTGTAAGGGCACCGGCCCTATTAGACTAGAGCCCCACCCTTGTGACCTCATTTAGCCTTTATCACCTCCTCACAGGTTCTACCTCCAAATACAGTCACACTGGGAGTCAGGGCGTCAACATATGAATTCAAAGGAGACACAGACATTTAGTCCCTCACACGCACACACACCAAACCCTCTCCCATTGAGCCTCAAGAGCAAGGCCAGGCGGGTGCTACACTTTCCACTTTGGACATGAGATAACTGAGGCTCAGAGAGTTTCAGCAACTTACCCAAGACCATTATTAATTACACATTACTCTTTGAAAAACATTTCTCTTATTATCTCTAAATCATCATGTAACAGACCTATCAGTGCCCTGCCCCATCCCCTCAGCACACGCCATTCCAGTGTGTGATGAGTGTGTCCCTCTGCAGTCACCTGGGGGTTCAGCTCCCCCAGGTGCTGCCCTCAGCCATGGAGGACGGGAACTGGAGGAGCAATACCGCAGCTTCCTGGCCCCTCTGATAACATAACTTTAAGAGTGTGTTCTACACAGTCTCCAGAGCTGCCCAGCAAGACCAAACCAACATTGCCCGAGGTGGTAATCCCGATAACCTCTCCATGTGGCTCCTCTCCCTTCCCTGTCTCACCTCCCCACCCCCTCCCTGAGATCCCCCTCCCAGACAAATTACTTGCGCTCAAATCCTTATCTCAGCATTGGCTTCTGGAGAAATGCAACCTAAGCCCATGTTTGTGGACAAAATTTAGAAAGGCGATGCCTTTCCCCAAGGATGTTTAGCAACATTTTTGGTTGTCAGAACTGGGGGAGATGTGCTAGCGGTCTCTAGTGGGGAGAGACCAGGGATACTGTCAACATCCTTCAATGTACAAGATGGCCCCTCACGACAAAGAGTTACCAGACCCATAGTATCAATGGTGCCAGTGTGGATGAGTCCTGGGTTGACATGTGTGCCATAAACACCATAAGCAGGGGCTGAATTCCCCCTGAAACTCTCAGGATTTATCTGAATGCACAGCCAGTCTGACTGGTGAAGCCAGCTCTAGGCCCCAGGTGTGAGTGGCCATGGCAGCCAGAAGACCAGCCCCAAGACACAGGGAGGGCAGCGATGGATAAATGTCCCAGTCCCAGATAAATGACGCCTGCAGGAGGAACAGGAGGTGAGGTGGGAGCTCTCAGAATGGCTGCCCTCCTCCCACAACCCCCCAAGATGTTTGTCCTCAACGGCATATTCATCAGTTCCTTGAAGGATACAAACACAAGCAGTTCTTGGAGCCATTTGCTTTCCCTGGACAGCACTGAGCTCATATTTGTTTTAGCAAATGGCTGAGCTGTTCATCTTCTCTGGCAAAGGAGATTTGTTTTCTTCTCAGGAAATCACTGAGATTCTAAGTCAGAGATGCCTACATCTGGAGGACCAGCGTCTCCTCTAAGGCCTGATGCACAGGAAAGCATGCTCTATGATGAAGAGGCAGGAACAGAGTGAAATGGAAGCAACATGGGCTGTGGTCCTACTGTGTGCCAGGTTTTATATGCATGGCCCCATTCACAAGAACCCTAAGAAGAATGGCATTCATCTGGGGTGGAGGGTTCCATTTTACAGAGAAGAAAACTTAAACACTGAGAGGTTAGGTAACTTGTCCAAGGCCACACAGCTGTGAGGGACACTGATGGAATTTGAACACCCACGTGCATCTGACCCAAAGCCCCTACATGTGCAGGTCGATGCTGCACCAGACAAGAAGCCTTGTCAGCAGAGTAGAACCTTGTGCATCTCTCTGATGGGACTGAGAAGAGTCATGCAGGGAGCAGGGATTGAAGAGCCAGTCAGCAGAAATCTTTATAGACCCTGATCCTATCAGGAATCTTTGTTGCAAGTTCAGAAATCCAACTCAAACCAGTCTAAACAATATAAGGATGTATCCACTCAGGACTTGGATGTTCTTAGGAAAGGCAGTCTTCAGAGATGGTTGGATTCAGTGGCTAAACAATATCGCCAAGGACCTGGTACTTTTTATTTCTCCTTTCTGCCTTCTTTAGTGTCAGCTTCCCTCATGGTGGCAGAAGTTCCAGGTATCCCTTCTATATTCCACCATCTGGAGAGAGGAGGGTTAGCTTTCAATGGATCCCTCAGGCCAGTAAAGAACCTTCTCTCCTATAACCCCCTGGGAAACTTCTCCTCACATCCAGATGGCACAGTTTGGGTCATATGCCCCTCCCTGAGCTAATCTCTTTGGCCAGGGGAAGGCCTTGTACTGACTGACTTAAGCCTGGGTTAACTGAACAAGACACTGTAGCAAGGGGGTGAGATCAGGAACCTGACTGAGTAAAAAGAAATCAGAATACACTCTTGGAACTAGAGTTGTGTCAATGCTCTAAAAACAACACGGTCACTGCATGTAGTCATCTCACCCATGCATGAGGGATGGAGGAAATTTGGGGGAGAGAACCACCAGGTCCAGCATAGGCACCAAGCAGACCAGGTTCTGTCTGGAGTCAAACTGGGGGTCAGGAGGTTGGAAAACATGGCTGTGACATGAAACCTGTTTGAGAGGGTCAGCCAGTACAGCTGCATGCAATGAGAGGCAGAGAAAGGACAAAGATATGTGGGAGCCTTCAGACATACAGCCAGCTCCAGGAAAGTCACTCCCCTCCATGTGATAGGGGCAAGACCCCTCTAAGATCAGGATATAGAGTGGCCCATCAGAGAGAGAAAATGAGGATCTGGATGCAGTGGTGTTTCTTTGAGGAAAGGCAGAGGACCTTACAGGAATGAATGAGTCCTACAATCCAGATTATCTATTTCTATAAACCCATCAGCTCCATGAGAGCAAGAACTGAGTTCTTCATCTCTATCCCTAGAGCCCAGTATACAGCCTGGCACATAGTAGGCACTCAGCAAAAGTGTTGAACTAATTAGCATAATCAAGAAAGTAGACCTTATGAATATATATATATATATATCAAACTTTATACTACTCTGATGGGAGTGAATATGTTTTCTTCTCATGCACACACAGAACCTCACAAAAATCAAACATATATTAGGTCACAAAGAAAACATCAGTGAGTTCCTTAAAGTAGAAATATTGTTAACAACACTCTCTGACCACAGTGCAATAAGATTAGAAGTTAGAAAAATTTCTAATTTAAAAATTTTTTGAAAAGACCTTTCCATCCAAAACCTTCTAAAGAGTTACCTGTTGCTACCTAAAAACTATTATTACTGACACAAAACTTGGCAGTTCAAAACAACAAACATTTATTATCTCACAACATAAGTTTCCTAGTTCTGTCTGCAGAGAGGGCCTAGAAGGAATGACACCCCAGCATCAATAAGCACACCTAAAAACCAGATATTGGCTTCTAAATATCATTCTCCATTAACTGGAACCATAGCTCCTTTTTTTTTAAGCTATCAATTTTTTTAAGATGTGCAACATGATGGTTTAAGATATGGGTACATAGTTAAATGATGACCACTATCAAGTTAATTAGCACATACATCACCTCACATAGTTACCATTGCATGTGGGGGTGGGGAGTGGTAAGAACACTTAAGATTTACTCTCTTTGAAAATTTCAAGTATACAATACATTATTATTAACTATAATCACCATGCTATATATTAGGTCCCCAGAACTTATTCATCTTATAACTGAAAGTTTTACCCTTTGACCAACACCTCCCCATCTCCCCCACCCCCCCGTCTCTAGCAACCACTGTTCTACTCTCTGGTTCTACGAGTTCAACTTTTTTAGATTCCACATATAAGTGAGATCATATGGTATTTGTTTTCTGTGCCTGGCTTATTTCACTTAGCAGAAGGAAACCATGGTTCTTGGAAGAATGGTTGATTCCAGAGCTGGACAGGGAAAGTACAAGATGATCCTGGGATCATCAGAAAGTAAGGAAATGCTAAATAAAACTGATGGAGCATGTATAGGATATAAGTGCTAACTTAACAAGGCTCACAATGGTCAAATCTAAGATAACTTGAACAAGATAAATAATGATCATAATGGATTATAATCTATAGAATAAAACAAGTGTCCATGAGCCAAAAATAGTATGAATAAAATGAATGAATGAATAAAGGAAAGCCCTTTCTTACACTGGAATTCCAACTAATAAAAATAGATGGATTGGACTTCCCTGGTGGCGCAGTGGTTAAGAATCCGCCTGCCAATGCAGGGGACACGGGTTCAAGCCCTGGTGCAGGAAGATCCCACATGCCGCAGAGCAACTAAGCCCGTGAGCCACAACTACTGAGCCTGCGCTCTAGAGCCCACGAATCACAACTACTGAAGCCCTAGTGCCTAGAGCCCATGCTCCGCAACAAGAGAAGCCACCGCAATGAGAAGCCCATGCACCACAACAAAAAGTAGCCCCCCCTCGCCGCAACTAGAGAAAGCCTGCGCACAGCAATGAAGACCCAACACAGCCAAAAATTCGGCAAACATTTGGCAAACACCATAGTAGTAAATGTTTCTGTCAAGAATCATTCATGGATGCTAAAATCAGTGGGCAAAATGTAAAATAGATAGCTAGTGGGAAGCAGCCGCATAGCACAGGGAGATCAGCTCGGTGCTTTGTGACCACCTAGAGGGGTGGGATAGGGAGGGGGGGAGGGAGGGAGATGCAAGAGGCAAGAGATCTGGGGACATACGTATATGTATAACTGATTCAATTTGTTATAAAGCAGAAACTAACACACCATTGTAAAGCAATTATACTCCAATAAAGATGTTAAAAAATAAATAAATAAAATAAAATCAGTGGGCAAAAAATATGATGAGAAACAGGATATTTACAGTCTCAAAGTATCCTCCCAAAAGATATTTATTAAGCAACAAGTGGAAACTGATAACTTTACATCAGAGAAGCCTGGTAGACACCACCTGAACCCAAAAGATCAAAGTTGACATCAGCAGTGATGGAACATCTCAACACCACGTGCCTCCTGGTAGGAAGCACTGAGGAGGACGCAGTATCACTTCTGTGGTATTCTTGCCAAAAATATATAACCTGAATTAATCATGAAGAACATCAGATAAATCCAAATCAAGGGACATTCTACAATACAGCTCACCAGACAAAGAAAGACTAATTAAAAGAGACTAAGGAGATGTGACAACTAAATGCAACATGTGATCCTGGGCCACACCAAAGACATTCTGGAACAATTGGGAAAATTCAAATAAGGTCTACGATTTGAATAATAACACTGTATCAATATTAATTACCTGATTTTTATCATTGTACTGTGTGTATGATATTAACACTTGGGAAATCTGGATTAGAGGTTCATGGAAATATTTTGTACTACTTTTGCAGTATTTTTGTAAGTCTGAAATTGTTCCAAAATGAAAAACTTTTAAAATTTTAAAAAGAAACTTCCCCCCAAAAGATCGGAAATGTCTATTATTCAAACTTGTTTGCTATTCAGGGTTGCAATCTAATAACATCCCACTATCCCTCCCAAACCTTTAATAAAATGACACCCAATTCCTGTGCTGGTGGTCCTTTGGGGAAGTGAAGTGTGGTCTGACAAACAGGCATGAAAGTGAGATTGAGAGTTAGGACCAGGAGAGATGTAAGATTTGGGAAAATTCCCAGAGATCTGGGGGCATGACTTTTGGGTTTCTCATTGCACATGGGATGGAGAATGCGCCCCTCTTTTTACTAAAAAAGGATAGAGTGGCCCCGTGGGAATGTAGAACTTGGATAGACTCAGGTGATGAGCACTTGCTAACGTAAGGAGTTGGTAGGAGATGTCAGATGAGGAAAAGCCTGACCAGTCCGTCTCCCTCACCTGTGAGCAGGTGCCGAGCAGGGCTGATGGAGGCAAATGGCCAACTGTACAAAGAAGAAACCAATTCAACTATTGCTGAACCCCTACTATTAGTCACTCCCGAAAAAATGGAAAGGGAGGTAGGAAATTGGCAGGATATGGGTCATAAGAGAAGAGGGAGAAGTCATGTGTCCCAAGGTGGAGCCGAAAGGGGGAGTTACTACAGGGGGCAGGGGTGCTGAGAGAGGAGAAAGACAAATCAGGAAGACTTGAAGAAAAAGATTCTGACAGGTGGAAGGAAATGGTAAGGCAGTCACGTCAGGCTCAAGAGAGAGAAAACACACACATACATACTGAAAAATAGCCTCTGTGTGTGTGTGTGTGTGTGTGTGTGTGTGTGTGTGTGTGCGCGCGTGTGTGTCTCCCTCTCCAGCCCCACCTCTCCCTGTCTCTTCCACCCAGGTGTTCTTCCATCTCTCAAGACCACGACAAATTTCAGGAGTCTGTAATACAAAGGAGTCTGAGCTTGCGAATCGCCTTCAGATCAGATCAGGAACAGCTCACTGCCCTTCTCCAGATAATCCACTCGAAAAGTGGCCGCCAGGAGATAATCCCCAAACCAACAAATGTCCACCTCAGAGCCGATGCCCCAAGGACAAAGGAAGCCTGTCCTTCCCCAGCTAATGAAGAAAAGTCACCTGTAGGACCGAACCAGAGTCCCAGGACCTGACTCCTCACCCTGTCAGATGTCACTGAAACCCCCAGTTTTCAACATCTCCCAAATGTCTAAGAAACAAGGGCTGAAGCCATGACCTCCTATAGGCCTTCCAGTAAGAAAGGCCATGAAACAGAGACGGGGACAAGACAAAGACACAGACAGAGGCAGACAGAACGAGGAGAGACAGAGAAAGGAGACAGGGAGAGCAAAGGTGGTGTGGGTAGAGACAGAGGAGGTGGCAGCAGGGGGAAGGGACAAATAAAGCATTAGAGCCTCTGAGATGTGGGGACAAAGACAGGGTCATGATAGGGACAGAGATGGAGGGGAGAGAGGAGGGCAAGAATGGAGAAGGGAGAAGGGGCGAAACAAGACCCAGCAATAGTGACAGGGTCAGAAACAGGGAGAAGTCAAAGTAGATGAAGGTCAAAGACCATGGGAATGAAATACAGTGATGGGAGGGGACAGAAATACTCTGAAAGAAGGGTGAGTTTGGACCAGATTATCCACACTTTCCTATCCAGCCTTTGAGTCCTGTTTCTCTGACTCCAAAGGAGGAGAAAGAAGACAGAAGAAAAGGGTAGAGAGACAGATGAGGGGAAGAGAGAAGAGGGAAGGGGAAGTCTGAGAAATTAAGGAGCTGTGGGGATAAATGAGGCGGTGAGAAGAGAGAGGATGTCAGCACATTAACTTGGAGCAGGGAGAAGGGAGAGAGTGCCGGGGGGGGGAGGTGGGGAAAGTCAGTGTATTTGTCTTGGGGTCCCTGGGACTCCCTGATCTGTAATAAACCTGTCTCAGCAGCGCCAAAGGACGAGCTCTGCCTTCAAGGAGTTTGGGGCTCAGGCTCGCATGTAGTAGGAGTGCTGATGGAGCGTGTGGGCCCCTCCCCCAGCTGGATCTGGGGATCTGACACCTATGGAGGGTGGCTGCGAGCATAGGCAGCTCGCCTGCTCTCCCAGGGGGAGGTGGTCCACGGTGGCTGGCTTCATTTCTTGACTTCCTTCTGCAACCGACTTTCTGATTCTGTCTAGCACTTATTATTTTTAAATGAAAATGTATTAAAATTACTTTTATTTTGAGAATTATCTGAGAATTTCACAGCCCCTCTGGAGAACATCAGTGGTATCCTAGGGGAGCTGCAAACGGAACTGGGAACCCTTCTGAGGCAGACATATGCCATCTGCCAGCCTCAGAGCTGCCGCCAACAGGCAGTGATAGAGGCCCCTGGAGGGGCGGGCGTGGGAAGGGAAACTGAGTGACGACAAGCTTTCACCCAGAGGTGAAACCAGTATGTGCCTGGCCTGACAGAGGGGCCAGGTCAGGGTTCAGCCTGTGACTGTAGCAGCTTTGTCTGTGGCCAATGCCATTTGCCAGGCAGAGTCCACTCTCTGAGGTCAAGTCATGAAGGCACAAAGTTTCCTACAGGAGTCCTGTCCTGGCCCAGACTACATCACCTCCCCATTATCCCACATAGCCGAGGTCCCGTCAAAGCTGATACCCAAGCCTACACGCCGTCAGGCTTACATCGCCAGCCCCGGACCTCCCAGAGAGCTCCTCCTCCCACAGCCCCTGCATTTCCTTCTGCCACCAATCTCCCAGAAATTCTGTAGTTTTATACAAATCAGGTCTGCCCAATGGCAGGCACTGTCACCCACAGAAGTTCCAAGAAGGGGCACTCTTATCTCTGGCTGCGCGGCGTGCCATGCCATGGCAGACATCCTCCACAGTGGCTCTGGCTAAAAACAAACAGGGTCAAGGACAGATCCGCTCACTAGGTGAGACCGCTTCCTTCGATCCATCAGATCTGCCTCAAGACGGGACAGCAATTGTACACACATACCCACCACTGAGTCTATACCAGGCTCCGACACCTCAGTCCACCCTCGGGACAACCCTGGAGGCAGCTTTTAATCTATTGTCTCCCTTTTACAGATTAGGGAGCAAAAGCTCAAGAAGATGCATAAACTGTCCACGGGGCAAAATAAGGTGGACCACCACTCGCCCTGGAGGCGGGAGGGGTGCAAGCAGGCTCTGACTGTCAAGCATCAAATGGGGGTGTTTAATCAGATGGACTCTGAGGTCTCACTCAGCCCCAGCTTCTGTGAATCTATGGCTGAAAGTATCACAGGCAAAGGGAAAGAAGGACAGAGAGCAGATCACGAGCCCTCCTCACAAAGAGAAGCGTCTTTGTGCAGAAACACACCTCCGTGGGTGTTGGGTTTTGAAAACAAGACCCTCTGTGCATAGCCTGGAAGGTCAGGACCTGGATAAAGGTGCGGCTGACCAGCTCTGTGTTAACTATGGGGAAAATGGGGGGCTGGGGGATGGAGCCAGAGAGAAGAAGGAAGTAAGGCAGTAGAGCCTGGAGCCCAAAGAGTAAGGCAGTAGAGCCTCCAGCCCAGTAGAGCCTGGAGCCCCGAAAAGTTACTTAGTAACCAGGAACGGCCCAGGGGCTTCTGGGCCCAGGGATTCCTAATATCCATGTTACGGCCTTTACTGCGCCGGTCTGAGAAAGAAACTTCCCCAATGTCCCAGCACTTTCCTAAGTTGTGCTCCACACACACCTTGACGCTCTGGCACTCTGGGTCGGTGAAGAAGATGGGGAAGTGCCCGGTGAGGTGATGTGATCGCCAGAGGGGCGATTCAGTGGAGAAAAGGCACAGAACATTCAGGAGTGCCATAGGCTGATCAAGAACTCAGCAGAGACTAGGGCTTAGCACATCCCTGAGGTGTTGAGAGAGATGCTGGGTTTCCTCCTGCACATGGGACGCACTTCTGGTCTCAAGATGGTAGCCCAGGCTGCAGCCAACCCCACACCCCCAAATCCATAGAAATTCCGTAGATGCTATAAAAACAGACATGCTGTGAGTGTGCGGGGGTGAGGAGTCTTTGGGAACTCTCTGTGATTTCCGCCCAATTTTGCTGCGAACCTAAAACTGCTCTAAAAAATAAATGCCAATTACAAAGTTAAAAAGAAGAATAAATACAAAATAAAAATAAGTATGTACATACACAGCCACGCTTGAAAACTGGGGAGGGACTTGTTAGAGACCCGGAAACTGAGAAGGCTTTGTACGAGAAGGAAAGATGTAGAAGGGATCTTCATTTCCAAGCTGAAGAGGGAACCACAGGCCGCTGGTATACAGGAGCACGCAGGAGAAATTGTAACACAAGAGGGAGACGGGGTTGTGGACCGTCTCTAGTCAGTGCAGTGGATGTGGAGACTTGGGAGGCAGAGAGCAGTGGCCAGGGAAGCTGGCCGTACCTTGGAAGAATGGGGACCACTCACCTCCAGAAAACCAGCCACTGAGGTGCCCTGCCCCGCGGCATAACCCATCCCACCATCCTCAAGGCTCACTAAAAAGAGCCAGCTCCCTACTCAACCCCGTATGGGTCGCACAACAGTCTAAGAGGCCATCTCAGCTATTGAAGATGCGTGCGTAGTCGAGATTCACCACACTCGAGAAGGGACGTGAACCAATTTGACGTCACCCTTCAAGGTCAAAAGAACCTTGGGCAGACTGAGGATTCAGGAACTTCTAAGAAGCAGCTATGCTTCTAGAACCATCCTTCACTGCCCTTGGCAGAAGCTGACCCTAGGCTGGAAGTCCTTAAGACTGACGAGACAGGTGGTCTGGGTGATATGGGGAGGATGGGTGGGAAAGCGGGACAAAGTGATGAAATCAGCACTAGACTATGGGGGCCCAGTGGTCTAGGCTTCGCTCTCTGGACGCTCACACCCACTTGTCCTGGAATCTCTCCTCAGCTCAGGCAGAGCTCCCTAAATGAATCCTTTCCGTTTGCAGAAAATTCTTGACCTAACGTTAGCATCTTCGGGGGCGTCAAACGGGAAATGAAACCCTGGAGGTGAGTGGACCACAGCAGGGGAGATAATGGATCACCTTCTAGACCGCAGTTTCTATCCATGGCAAGCCGAGGTCTGTATTGCAAATGGGTGTGTGCTTGAGGAGAGAGGAAGCAATGTGGTTAAAGTGACGTTCGGCTACTGACTGAGGATTACAACGAGCCACGAGCCACTCTTGGAGCGACACGTTAGAGTCACACCCCAAGGTCGGCTTCCCTGGCCAGCGAGCTCATCAGCACTCTCTACCTCAGCAGCTTCCAACTCAAGAACCATGACATACTGCAAAGGACTCTGGCGTCCGTATGTACTCGAAGCATCGTCTGCAATCTTGATAGATTGTACGCTTCTGTATCAATGCACAATTGAGTTTCTAGCCAGGACCGATGCTTCAGAGTTGCTGAATTCAAGGCGGCTTTTTTTAACATTAAGTGTTTGTTCAATCAACAAGATGAACCCATTTGTAGGGCAGGAATGGAGATGTAGACGTAGAGAACAGACGTGTGGACATGGCGGGGAAAGGGGAGGGTGGGACGAACTGGGAGATTAGGTTTGACATAAATACACTACCATGTGTAAAACAGATAGCTAGTGGGAACCTGCTGTACAACAGGGAGCTCAGCTCGGTGCTATGTGATGGCCTAGTTTGGGGGGGAAGCGGGGGAGGGAGGTCTAAGAGGGAGGGGATATAGGTATGCATATAGCTGATTCACTTCACTGTACAGCAGAAACTAACATAACATTATAAAGCAATTTTACTCCGATTAAAAAAATAAATTAAAATTTTAAAAAAGAATTACTACAAATATTGCCGCTAACATGTGAGCCCATAACACTTTTTAACAGAACAAAGGAATCCCCGTATTTCAAAAGATGGCATCCAGTGCTCTACCCAGAGACGTCCCCCTATGCCAAAGAGCAATTATTTTTGGAAGAGACAAGAGGAATTAGATACAGACTGGGGCATTAGATATGGTTGGCTATGAACAGACATGAGAGGTACGGTGGGTATAATGAGAGGGGAGAACAGGAGAGGCATAAGTTAGACGTTGCACAGGGGTATATGATGGTTGGGGCTGGTGTGCCGGTGGATAGGAACAGCTCTGGGCCAGTGAGCGTGAGTGGGGGTGAATGGGTGTGGGTGAGTGTATACAAATGAGTATGAATGGGCTGGAGTGGGCAGACACAATGATGCTCCCCCAGTGGTCCATTCTCTCCCCACGCCTCCCAGCCACTTCTTGCAGTCAGGCAGAACCCACGTGACTTTTCAAGAGGCTGCGGGCAGAAATGACTTGTGCCTCTTCTTGGCTGAAGCACGGAAGAGCCCATTTGTGACCCTCTAGGTGTCTCTTCTTGTGCTGCAGTGGCCGCAGCATTCCAGATGGCAGAACTTCATCACTTCGTATCCCTGTGTGACCATGTGAATTCAACCCTGACACCTGCTAACCGAGGCAGCATGAAGGAGAAATAAACCGTAGTTGTATTAAACCACTGAGATTTCAGAGTTCATTTTCCTGCAACATGGCCTAACCTGTCCTGTCTAATGCAGTGGTTCGGGGAGGATGGGTGTCTGAGTGGTGAGTACGTGCGGTGATACACGAGTACAGGGAGGACGTCATTCATTCAATCCATTAATCCAACAGATTTTTATGAGGCAGGTACTAGGGATTCGTTAGTGAACAAAATGATCAAAATGCTGGTCCTATGGAGCTTCCATTCTAGTGGGAGAGAGACAGACAATACACAAAATTGAATAAATAGTATATTGGAAGAGGATCTGTGTTATGGAAAAAAATAAGGTATCTTAACTGTAACCCTGGCTAACAATAGTTGTACGGTTAGACCTTAACAGAAAATGGGCAGAAGGGGCCCTAAGAACCAATTTCTGGGCTGAGGTCATGGTCTCTCTTGGCCTGGCTGGGAGAACCTCCTTCCCAGCATGAAACCCTGAGAGAAGAGATGAAGGAGGCTTCAAGGCCACCAGTGAATTTTGCAGCTCTGGCTTCTGAGAACGAGTCCGTTTCATGGATTAATGAGCGGGACATCGAGGCCAGATAGAGCTCTAGCTGAGCAGAGGAAGGGAGGTTTTCTGTCTCAGTGTGTCTGACATAAATTTGCCTTGTACCTGGGACAGAAAGGTAGACTGTGAAAGTGCGCTGACTTTGAACTGTGCTGTTTTTATCTCCTTACTTTCCTCCCATTCCTGAGCTTGGATCTCAGGGTCTCCAGACTTTAATCCCTGGGGAGGGGGCGGGGGCGTGAAATCTGTTGTTGCTTCCCTTTTCTGCAGCCTAAGAGCATTACACTGGCATTCACGGTTTCCAGACTTTCATTTACTCTCTCCAAGATAAAGATCTCCCAATTTGGTAATTACTAGCAGCGTCTGCTCCCTGCCCCCACTCACCTCCTAGAAACTTATGCAGTAAAGAAGAAGAGCCTTGCTGAACCTGGCTTAGCAGGAGAACAGGAGGATGGAAGCAGGAGGGGGTTTCGAGAAGGACATTTGGAACCACGCATCGAAGGCAGCGCCAGACAGACTGTCTCAGACCCCTGGGAGGAAGATGCAGCCCAGACCGTCACTTGATTGTGTTGAAATTAAGTACAGTTCATTAAAACACAATATTGAGGTATAATAATTCTGTAGGAGCAGCTTTGAAGAATTGAAGATGCCTTTAATTTACTGTGTTGCTCTGTTGTGAATGCTAAGAGTGAGACAAAAGCACTTTCTGAAGTTGAGTAAATAATGATTAATAAATTTTCAACATGGAAGTTCCTTGCTACCCCAGGCTTAATTCTCCATACGCAGGCCTTAGCTCATGCATCCAGACGCGTGGTGACTAAGTGTATTTTAAGTTCCTCCACAATCCCCATGATTTTATACGCACCATGTGCCTCAGTTTCCAGGCACCAGTCACAGACTCTGATCCCTACCTTCCTTTCAAGATAGATCCTGGAAGCTCACAGATTCCATGTTATTTCCAGACAACCTTTTAAATATCAACTTCAGAGTCAAACTATTGATAATTATGTCCAACACAAAGAATTTATTAAACCTTTCAAAATAAACATTCATATTTTTCCTAGATACTAACAACTCTATAAAATAAGTACTCTACCCTCCTAGTTCAGGAAAGACGTGTTGGTCCTAGGCTCGATAGAACTAATCAGCAGCTTTGTGTTGTACTAAATGAATGGCAATTTACTGACAGTCTAAGAAATTCCAGTGTTGAAATAACATGTCATAAGGGTAAATAGAATCTAAAGAAAAAGAAAAACAAGTCAGTGAACTTGTGATATAATAATGAGACTGAAAAGGGGGTGGGCTAGATAAAATTTTTAAGCTACGTGGAAAGAGATCTGGGCTTAAGAGTAGGGTGACCTCTGTTTAAAATTCAACTTTGTTACTTTGAGTTTGAGCTTTTAAATACCTAGTCCTTTACTTGGCACTTTCACATAAAGTTCATTGATATTTCTTTATCTTCTACTTCTTTCGCTTTCTCTCCAAAGTGCAACACATTACAATATAATTACATAGTGGTACATTGTAATACAATTATATAATAAATTATATACAATGTAATATAAATAGACATAATTATAGTATATCATAATTTGGGTGCACCAATAGACTGTACAAAGCATCTGTCCATAAATTGTCCCACATGATCTCAACAACTCTTCCGTGGGTGGGTATCACCATCCAACTCTGTCTCAGAGAACATACGTGCCCACTCAGGAATGGAACTGGAAACCAGTTCCACTGATCCTGACTCCAGATGTCAAACGCAGGCCATTGGTATCACTTGTCTGTAGCCTCAGCTCCAACAAGACCCTAGTTACCTTCTTACATTCTTTTTATATCTTCTTAATTACACAAGTAATTTAAAATAATTATCAGTGAAAAATACAAATTTCAATCATTACAAATAAAGTAAAACAAACTTCCCTCTACCATATCCCTTAATTCCAAGCCCTTTCCCCAAAGGTACCACTGGTCTCTTTTGGGTGACTATACTTCCAGAACTGTGTATATATAGATATATATACAGATACATACATAATGAATATAGTATCAAATTATACAAATCCTTCTTTCGTGTTTTGGTGCGTGTGTGTGTGTGTGTGTGTGTGTGTGTGTGTGTGTGCGCGCGCGCGCGCTATTTTTACTCCCATGTGATCCTGATAAACAACCTGGATCGAGGACGACTGAACCAGGAGCGCAGGTACAGCACTAAGTGGAGGTGATAGGCAGCATCCTTACCCTGTTCCTGACTTATTTTGTAGGTCTCTTGTAAATATCCTTTATCAAATGAAGGAAGTTTTCTACTATGTATAGTTTGAGGAGATTATTTTTAACAGGAAATGGGGTCTTACTTTTTATTTGTGCTTCATCTATCTTCTTGGGCTGAAAGATTAATTTGATCTTAAGCTCTTTTATTTTTATAAAAGTAGTATTTATGGTTACAAATTTTCCCCAGAATAATATTTTGTCTATAACTCACAAATTTTGCCCCACACTATTATTTTTATCAGTATATAAAGAGACTTTAATATCCCTCTGATTTCCTCTTTAACCCAAGAGAAGTTCAAAATGTGTATGTGATTTTCTAAAACTTTCACATATGTAGGATTCTTTGGTTATCTTTTTGTTGTTAATATCTAATTCTATTGCATTTTGCAAATGGAAAAGTCCTGTTTAAATCAGCCTATATGAAAATGGCCTGCTTCTACCTTCCAGAATTTATTGAAATTTCCTTTGTGGCCCTACCTGGGTTGATTTTTAATCTACAACATATCTACAAGTAATATATATAATTGAAAAGAAAACTATATTGTCTGTTAGGCACAAAACTAACAAAATCAAAGTTTTTGTTTTCTATTCAAGTTTCCTTTTTTCTTAATTTCTTAAATCTATTTGCTATGTCAATTTATGAGTAAAGTATGAGGCTTTGTCCATTTTTTCTTGCATTCACATTTTAGTTTTATATATGACTGTGGCTTTGTACATTTCTCCTTGTATTTCTACCTGGTTTTGCTTTAATATTTCAAATCTATGTTGTTAGCATGTAACAGTTCATACTAGTGATCATTCTTTGATGGATTATTCCTTTCTTCTATAAACAGGGCTTCAATTTACCCTTTATAATGCTTTTTACATAAATTCCATTCTTCCTGATATTAATATCACTATTCCAGATTTATTTGCTAATATTTCTTTATATTTTTCTTTATTTTCAACATTCCTTTGTCATTTTGTTAAGAATTTCTCATGTAAGCAGCATATATCTGGATTTTAGGTTTTTTACTCTTTCTGTGAGTCTCTGTCTTTTAATAAGTCTACTTAACACATTGTTATGGTTACTTAGACTTACTCATGTCAAATGATTTTGTGCTTTCCACACTTTCTTGTTGTTCTTATTTTTCCCTTTCTGCCTTTGGTTGAATTGATGAAATCTGCTTTGTTTCATCTTTCTTCTAGGTTTGGAGTTTACACATTTTATGTATTCTCCCACTGGTATTCTTAGCTTTTAATCACACATACTTAACTTACGTTTTTTAAATAATAACAATAGTAAAGGGAGTGAGAGGACATTTTGGGAGGTGATGGATATGTTTATGGCCTTGATACTAGTGATGATTTCATGGGGCTATACTTATCCCCAAACTCATAAGTTGTGTAATTAAATATGTGCAAATATGGCAGCTTTTTACAGGTAAATCATACCTCAATAAAGTGGTTCTTAAAAAACTTACTTTTTTCTAATATTATCCATTAGCATTATGTAAAAGAAGAAAACATAGGGAAAACTATCCTTGACATTGGTCTTGGCAATGATTTCTTGGGCAAGACACCAAAAGCCCAGGCGACAAAAGCTAAAATAAATAAGCTAAAAGCTAAAATAAACAAACCTAAGTGCTTCTGCACAGCAAAGGAAACAATAAATTGAAAAGGCAACCTACAGAGTGGGAGATAATATTTGTAAATTATATATCCAATAAGAGGTTAATATCCAAAATAAATAAAGAACTCGTACAACTGAATAGCAAAAAAAGCAAATAATCCAATTTTAAAATGGGCAAAGTACCGCAATAGACATTTTTTCCAAAGAAGAACATACAAATGGCCAATAAGAATATGAAAATGTGCTCAAAATCACTAATTATCAGGGAATGCAAATCAAAACCATGTGATATCACCTCACACCTGTTAGAATGGCTATTATCAAAAAGACAAGAGATAAAAAGTGTTGGTGAGGATGTGGAGAAAGGGAACCCTTGTGCACAGTCGGTGGGAACATAAATTGGTGTAGCCACTATGGGAAAACAGTATGTCAGTTCTTCAAAAATTTTTAAATAGAACTACCATCTGATCTAGCAATCCCATTTCTGGGCCTATACCCAAAGAAAATGAAAACAGTATCTCAAAGCAATATCTGCACACCATGTTCAATGCAGCATTATTCACAATACATACATATATACACACACACACACACACACACTAGAATATTATTCAGCCATTAAGAAAAAAAAACAACAGGAAATCCTGCTTTCTGTGACAACATAAATGGAACTTAAGGGCATTATGCTAAGTGAAATAAGCCAGACAGAGAAAGACAAACACTGTATGGTATCACTTATATGTGGAACTTTTTAAAAAGCCAATTTCATAGAAAGTGAGAGTAGAATAGTGGTTGTAGGGGCTGGATGGAGGGGAAAATGGGAAGGTGTTGATCAAAGGGTACAAACTTTCAGTTATAAGAATAAGTTCAGAGTAGCTAATTTACAGCATGGTGACTAGAGTTAATAATATGGTATTATATACTTGAAAATTGCTGAGAGTAAATCTTAAGCATTCTCAACACACACAAAGAGTGAACTATGTCGGAAGTTAGCTTGGGGGGATGGGGATGCCCCATGTTCATTGTCTACCATCTTGAATTGGTGATCTAGTTACTTTTTAAAGTTTCTTATTCTCAAATTGCCAGCGCATACCAACAGAGGCTGTTATTTGGGGGAGGATCATGAAACAAAGAACAGATAGTACTGTGACATTCATGCATTTGTCTCTGTTAAGCAAACAGGAACGTTTTGGCAGGCAAACATTTTGACAAAAGTTTGCAATTTCCTTCTTGTAATCTCCCTAAGGAATCATTTTTCTTAAGCCCAGAGAGTCTGTGGATAGTGGTTGGTCTAAATATACGAATATTACGGTCGTATTTTCCTGATTCTTTGCATGTCTGATAACTTTTTATTGAATACCAGTTCACCATTCCCTCCTGCTGAGGCTGGAGCCTTCTTAATGCTCTGCTCAACACACCTTGTGAATCACAGGGTTTCTAATCTGGCTGGTGGGAATAGGCATTCTTCTCAGCCCCGTGTGAGCCCCGGGCGTTGTTACTTCTAATCCGTTGGATGGTTCTTTCCCTGGTCTCAGGTAGTTTCCTCAAATGCAGGCCCTGGTCAGTTCTCAGTTGAACACTTGAGTGGGACCCTCTGGAGACCTCCAGAGTTCTCTGTCTGTGCAGCTCTCTCCTCTCCACATCTCCTGGCCTCTCAGTACCAGTTCCTCAACTCAGGAAATCTGTTGGGCTCTGCCTTGGTTCCCCTCCCTGTGCTGAAGCCTGGAAACCCAATCAATATGGATGGAATTAAAAGTGGGGAAAGATGGGAGTTAGAGACAGGGGCTAGGGATGAGTTCCATGACACCAGGACATGACGCTAGATAGATAGTCAGAGGCCTGATAAAAAAAAGGCCTGATGAGAAGCTTAGATTTCATTCTGGAGGAAATGAGAAACAATCAAAAAAGAAAAAAAGAAAGACAATGTGAGCAGCAATAGGTATCATCAAATTTACCTAAATAATAATAGCATTAGCTAACAGTTACTGAATGCTTATTATGAGCCAGATCCTTTTCTACAGGCTTCCCATTTTGAAAATTCACACAACAACCTTACTAGGTAGATGCTGTTATCTTCATTTCACTTACAAGGAAAATGAGACACAGAGATAAAGTAGTGTGCCATAGGTGACAGCACATAATTGGTTCAGAACCCATGTCCCCAGTACCACTGCTCTGGCTACAATATAAGGACTGTTTGCATGAACAGCAGAGGCAGAAACAAACACAGGAAAAGCTGCTCAACATCCCTGATCATTAGAGAAATGCAAGTCAAAACCACAATGAGGTATCACCTCACACCGGTCAGAATGGCCATCATCAAAAAATCTAGAAACAATAAGTGCTGGAGCGGGTGTGGAGAAAAGGGAACCCTCCCGCCCTGTTGGTGGGAATGTAAATTGATACAGCCACCATGGAGAACAGTACGGAGCTTCCTTAAAACACTAAAAATAGAACTACCATATGATCCAGCAATCCCACTACTGGGCATATACCCAGAGAAAACCATACTTCAAAAACACATGTACCCCAAAGTTCATTGCAGCACTAATTTACAATAGCCAGGACCTGGAAGCAACCTAAGTGTCCATTGACAGATGAATGGATAAAGAAGATGTGGCACATATATACAATGGAATATTACTCGGCCATATAAAGAAATGAAATTGAGTTATTTGTAGTGAGGTGGATGGATCTATAGTCTGTCATACAGAGTGAAGTAAGTCAGAGAGAGAAAAACAAATACCGTATGTTAACACATGTATATGGCATCTGAAAAAACGGTACTGATGAACGTAGGGGCAGGACAGGAATGAAGACACAGATGTAGAGAACGGACTTGAGGACACAGGGAGGGGGAAGGGGAAGCTGGGACGAATTGAGAGAGTGGCACTGACATATATACACTAGCAAATGTAAAATAGCTAGCTAGTGGGAAGCAGCCGCATAGCACAGGGAGATCAGCTCGGTGCTTTGTGACCGCCTAGAGGGTGGGATAGGGAGGGTGGGAGGGACGGAGCCGCAAGAGGGAAGGGATATGGGGATATATGCATACATAGAGCTGATTCACTTTGTTGTACAGCAGAAACTAACACAACATTGTAAAGCAATTAGAAAAGCTGCTCAACATCCCTGATCATTAGAGAAATGCAAGTCAAAACCACAATGAGGTATCACCTCACACCGGTCAGAATGGCCATCATCAAAAAATCTAGAAACAATAAGTGCTGGAGCGGGTGTGGAGAAAAGGGAACCCTCCCGCCCTGTTGGTGGGAATGTAAATTGATACAGCCACCATGGAGAACAGTACGGAGCTTCCTTAAAACACTAAAAATAGAACTACCATATGATCCAGCAATCCCACTACTGGGCATATACCCAGAGAAAACCATACTTCAAAAACACATGTACCCCAAAGTTCATTGCAGCACTAATTTACAATAGCCAGGACCTGGAAGCAACCTAAGTGTCCATTGACAGATGAATGGATAAAGAAGATGTGGCACATATATACAATGGAATATTACTCGGCCATATAAAGAAATGAAATTGAGTTATTTGTAGTGAGGTGGATGGATCTATAGTCTGTCATACAGAGTGAAGTAAGTCAGAGAGAGAAAAACAAATACCGTATGTTAACACATGTATATGGCATCTGAAAAAACGGTACTGATGAACGTAGGGGCAGGACAGGAATGAAGACACAGATGTAGAGAACGGACTTGAGGACACAGGGAGGGGGAAGGGGAAGCTGGGACGAATTGAGAGAGTGGCACTGACATATATACACTAGCAAATGTAAAATAGCTAGCTAGTGGGAAGCAGCCGCATAGCACAGGGAGATCAGCTCGGTGCTTTGTGACCGCCTAGAGGGTGGGATAGGGAGGGTGGGAGGGACGGAGCCGCAAGAGGGAAGGGATATGGGGATATATGCATACATAGAGCTGATTCACTTTGTTGTACAGCAGAAACTAACACAACATTGTAAAGCAATTATACTCCAGTAAAGATGTGAAAAAAAGCAGAGGCAGAAAGAACAATCGAGGGAGAATGGATGATGCCTGAACCAAAGCAGTGGTGTGGGATTGGAAAAAGGGAGATCTCTTAAAGAACGAGAGGATGGGGCTTCCCTGATGGCGCAGTGGTTGAGAGTCCGCCTGCCGATGCAGGGGACCCGGGTTCGTGCCCCGGTCCGGGAAGATCCCACGTGCCGCGGAGCGGCTGGGCCCGTGAGCCAGGGCCGCTGAGCCTGCGCGTCCGGAGCCTGTGCTCCGCAACGGGAGAGGCCACAGTGGTGAGAGGCCCGCGTACCGCAAAAAAAAGAACGAGAGGATGCAGTCCGGTCAAGGACTAACAATACAAGCTGCTATTTGTAGGAATGATAGAGAAAGGGAATTGAAAAGGAAGACTCTCAGGTGGTGCCATTCACTGAGATGGGGAAGCGTGGGAGGATGGGCAGGAAAAGGTGATTTCATTTGGGCATGCCATGTTTGCATTCCTGGGCTGGGTTTACATCCCTAGGTCATGTGGAAGGAGGTGTCCAGGAGACAAACATGTAGCTCTGAAGCTCAGGGCGAGAATCCAGGTAGGATAGAGAACCGTCTCTGTCCAGGCATTAGTAGTTACGATGGGATAGATTAGGACCTCTCAGAAAAAGGTAGACAAGATGATTGTCTCTGTCTGAGGATCCAGCTAGGGACAGCAACATAGAATCAGGATGAATCCTGACTCTATCAGGGCGTAGTGTCAGAATAAATCATCCCTTCTTCTATATTCCTAACCACAGAAGCTAACCATAAGAACAACTTCCATCGTACACCCTGTGACAGCCCGTCACACTCTGAGGCTGAATGTACACCACACCACATAAAAGGTAACACGGTGAGATGAAAAAAGTCAGATTTCAGAGTCAGACAGACCTGAGCTTGAATTACGCCTCCACCATCTACCAGTCGTGTGACCTTGGATAGGTCATTTTATTTCTCTAAGTCTCCATTTCTTTTTTTAAAAAATGAAGATAATAATGCCAAACTCACAGAGCGGATGTGAGGATTAAACAAACAAATGTATGGAAAACACCAAGTAGACACACAGCAGATACTCAAAACACGATAGATTATCCATCTTTCCTCCAATCTCAGCAGCTTCTTTCTTCAGAGCACATTTGAAGTCCCTTCATTCTTGGAATATCTGCCACCTAGACCCTCACCAGCTCCTTCATTTGTGCCGGTGGGAAGCAGGAAGGCTACAAACCACATGGCAAAGAAATCATCCTTAGAGAAGGAGCATGTTTAGTGGGAAATGTTTTAATCAGACAGTTCTGAGTTCCAGTACAGACTCTGATGCTTGCTAGCTACATGATCCCAAGAAAATCATCTAACCAGTCTGAGCCTTAGTTTCCCCATCTGTAAGTGGGGGTAACAACCTTACCTCACAGGACTGTTCTAAGGATTGAATGAGATCCCATATGCAAAACACCCACGGCAGGGCCTGGCATATAGCATGTGCTCAATAAATGTTAGCTACTACCATATGACCCAGCAATTCCACTCCTGGATATATACCTGAAAAAAACAAAAACACTAATTCAAAAAGATACATGCACCCCAATGTTCATTGCAGCACTATTCACAATTGCCTAGATATGGAAGCAACCTGTGTCATTCAACAGATGAATGGCTAAAGATGTGGTATATATATATATATATATATATATATATATATATATATACGTGCACACACGCACACACACACACACACACACACACACACACACACACTAGAATACTACTTGGACGTAAAAGAGAAAGAAATTTTGCCATTTGCAGTAACATGGATGGACTTGGAGCATATTATGCTAAGTGAAATAAGTCAGACAGAGAAAGACAAATACTGTATGCTATCACTTATATGTGGTATCTAAAAAATACAACAAACTAGTGAATATAACAAAAAAGAAGCAGACTCACAGATATAGAGAACAAACTAGGGTTCACCAGTGGAGAGAGGGAAGGGGGGAAGGACGATATAGGGGTAGGAGATTAAGAGGTAAAAACTATTAGGATATAAGCTACAAGGATATATTGTACAACAGGGGAATACAGCCACTATTTTATAATAACTATAAATGGAGTATAACCTTTAAAAATTGTGAATTGCTATATTGTAACTTATATAATGTTGTACAGCAACTGTATTTCAATAAAAAAGGAGAAAAAAATGTTAGTTCCTATCATCTTCAGCTTTCTTTCTATTCTCTGTCCACAGAAACAAAGTCAGGAGTTCTCCTTCCCCTATCTGGAAGCCCAAAGCCCTATCCACCTCCTTCGAAAGGAATGGTCACATCCTGTCTCCTGTAACCTTTATTTCTGAGAAAATTCTGCCTTCCTTCCAGACAGGGAGCTGCCTGCAGGACAGAGGCTGTGTCTGACCAACGTCTGTCTTCCCCAGACTCCCCGGTTCACACGAGATACACAGTAAATGTGCACAGAATAAAAGGATGAATGAATAACTCAATGAATGACACTGCAGTTACATCAGAAGCTGTGAGTGAGAGAAAATTAATTTGCAGATGGAATTATTACATTGTGTACCCAGTCTTGCAAAACAATGAGGCATAGCTTGTAGGAGTTTCAAACGCTTTCTCAGAAATTTAATTGCCAGTTAATTTTCCTGCAAAACACAATAATCTCTGTAAGCTAAAGGAAAGATGCAGCTCTAAAAACCTCATTAGGCTCTGCCTGAAACTGCAGTGGCTTTTTCTGAGTTAGAAACTTGAAAATGCAAGCTGCCATAATTGTCACTATCTTTGGACATGAGCAGGAGGTCTTTACCCTGATTCTTCCTCTCCTTGTGTCTCACTGAGAGGGCATGGATCCCACCTGTGACTACAGAAGTGGGGGTGACCTGAGCTGAGCCGTTCTCAATCCTTCTCCCACCATGTTCTCTTGTGATCAGAGCTCAGCCTATGCTGAGAGTTGGGGTTCAGCCTGTGACGAGGATCAGGGCTCAGTCTATGCTGAGAGTTGGGGTTCAGCCTGTGACCAGGATCAGGGCACCGTCTAGGGCCAAGACCCAAGCTCAGCCTCCACCCATAGTCACAGCTATGGTCACACATCTATACAGTTGCAGCTGAAATTAGAGGTGAAGCAGTGGGACAGACCTGACACCAACACCTGAGGCGTCTGCCACACTACTCAATAAATAATTATTGAAATGAATTAAATAAATGCTAGATGATTCCTCAGAGTTCCAAGATGAGGTGGGACATGGGGAGAAGCAGGAGGGAGAGGAGATGGGCAGGAGGATGTCATCAACCCTGATGAAGGGTCCAGAATTCAGGTATTCCAGAAAGAGTTAAATCTTGCCCTGACCTATTTAAGCAACTTCTTAGCCAAGGAGCTAGATTCTTTACCTTTGGCTGCACGGTCACCCAAGCAGAGATCACAGAGCCCCAGACAGCCCGCCTGGAGACGTGTGCCCCCCCACCCCGGGCCAGATTCTGTTAGCTCCCGGAGCTGTCACCTGCTTGGGTATCACAGCTAAGTGGGTCAGCATTTCCCGGCCACTCTGCTGATTAATAGTGTGGAAAGTGGCCATCTCTCTTGCAGTGGCTGGGGCACCCTGACTAAAGCCTGGGAGATGCCGCTGTGCCAGCAATGAGCTCATTCTGTGAGCGCCAGGGACGCTCCGAGAGTGCTAAATTTCTCAAGTCGCTCCTCTTTTGGTGCATGCATGACTTCTCTGCGTCTGTCGGTCCCCTGTTCAGTCTCCCCTCTCTGCCTCCTTCAGTGTCCCGTCTGAAGGACACCTTTGAGATGAGGGATGAGATGTAATGAAGCTAGATATAAAATTAATCAAATATGATACAAGAATTGATGTGGAATGCAATCCTGTTGGTAGATTATTCACCTCCTCGGGGTGGAGTTCTTTGTTTACTGTTTGCAGCATTTGTCAAGGACTCCAGCTAGAAGCAAATCCCAGGGATTATTTATCAGAATGAGGACAGGAGGGGTAGAAATCAGTTACTAAGGAGGGTCGATCCAGTGTTTAAATGCACTGCGATTCCTGTAGGTTGATTTTTCTTGTTCTGATCTAGTTATAAAAAGTGTCCAAAGATGGCTTTGAATAACCTGATTGCCGTGTATTAGAGCAGAGCCATTCATTTCTTTGTTCGTTCATTCATTCAATACTATTTACTGAGCATCTCTCTGTGCCTAACTCTGCACTAGACACAGGGGCAAGCCAACCAAGATGTGGATAATAATAGTTGTGGCAGTAATGACAGTAGTAGCTGTTGTTAGTTAATACTGAACATTTATCATGTGCCGGACCTTGGGCTGAGTACTTTGTAAGCATCGTCTTATTTAATTTCACACACCCTAGGAAATTGCTACTATTAGTGTCCTCATTTTACGGGTGAGGAAACTGAGCCACGAAACAGCTAAGTGACTTGCTCAAAGATAAGCAGGTAGTAAGTGGCTCAGTCCATGGCGCAAGCAAGTCCGTTCAGATCTTCCCTCCCCATTACTTAAGTTGTGGACAGAGTGACTAAGAGATTCAGACGTGAGTTGGGATTCATGTATTTCCCCAGACAGAGCCTAGATAAGACATTCCTGCTCTTCTGCCTCTGGTGCTGCAGTGGTGCTTTTTTATGTCAAGCCTTCAATACCCCCCACCTTGTGCCAGTAAATCCCCTGCAGCTTAAGTTACCCAGAATTGGCTTCTGTTGCTTAAAATCAAAGAACCGTAACTGGTCAGGGTTGTTAATTCCCCGTCAGAGGCGTGGAGGCCACGTGGACATAGGGTAAGCTACGAGGAAGGGATTCACAGATAAAATGGTGTGACACTGTATTTTCTAAAGTTGGCTCAAATGATGTCTGCTGCCCCACACCCTCTTCTAGAATCTCGCCTCTTCTCCATCGCCATTTGTGACTGCCTCAGCCAATGGAGCACGACAGAAGTAACATTATGCGACCTCCAAGGCGAGATCACAGAGTGCCACGCACGTTGCCTTGCCTCTCCTGGGATGCTTCCTCTTGGAACCCAGTCACCATGCTGTGTGCAACCCCAAAGCAGCCTATGTAGAGAAACCACATGGGGACGCCAAGTACAGGTGCTCTGGCGCACAGCTCAGATGACGGCCTGTGTCAGCCTCAGATATGAATGAAGACATCTCCAAAGCCATCAAGTTGCAATCCCCTACCTCCATCAGCTTTCAAGTCTGCCCGGCCGAGGCCCCAGACATCGTGGAGGAGAGAGATACACTATCCCTGCCGGGTCCTGTCCAAATTCCCGACCCACAGAATCTTTAAGCATAATAAAATGGTGGCATTATAGCATTCAATTTTGCAGCATTAGCGAATGGAACTGCCGGGCGTTGGAAGAGGTGACCTTCAGACTCATGACCAACCTGGAAACTCTTAGCCCAGTCACTTCCCATAGGAGCTGCTTCCCACAGCCACAAATATACCAAGGCAGGGCTGCTCTTTGCTAATGACCTCTCCACTCTGAGGACCCCAGTGCTTCAGAGGCCAGAGTCTGAGTGACACCTTAAGCCCAGGGTCTGAAAAACCAAGCCTGTGTACTCAGCAGACAACCCGTTTGCTAAGAAATTTCAGGACCGGACAGAGAAGAAGCACCTTCTAGGGAAGTATCCCATTTAGAAACTGGAAGAACAAGAGGGAAATCATAAATTCCTCTGAAGGGTGCATCCGATTTGTTATTCGGGGAAGGAGCATTTGTATCTAGGGAACATCAAACGAACCTTGATGGGACAGGGAAAGACAGAGCAGGTGAATTAAACAGGGTACGCAAAAAATGAGAGCATCAGGAAGTTACCTAGAGAGAAACAAAATGTCTGGAGCCGGCTGAGAGTTTCATTAAAGTAAGTCTTTGTTAACGGTAATACGCTGTTCTTGTCACCACTGCAACCGGGCCATCTCTTTCCCGAACATGGAATGGCATTCGCGCTTGGGACAAGGACAGTCAAGACTCTCTGCGTTTCTGTCATGTGTGCTCGCGTGTTCCCGTCCCCAGAACTCTGTCCTTGTGTCTTTGTGTTTGTGTTGTGACTAAGAAGGCAGATTCCTGAGTCAGGATGCCTGGGTTCAAATCCTGTATGGCCTCGGCAAAGTTACCCACCCTCACTAGGCCTCAGTTTTCTCATGTGAAAAAAAAAAAAAAAAAAAAAAGGATCATAAGAGCATCCACCTGGTGGAGAGTTGTGGGGTTTAAGGAAATATTAGTACAGTCCTTGACACCAAGGGAATTTCAATTTGATTATTAGCTTTATCATTATTGCTAAGTGATTTTCCAGACCTGTGTAGGGAGCTTGGTTGACCGGGCCGCACATCTCTGTGTGTATATACGTTTCTCTATCTGTATGACTGCCTTTACTTCTTACCCCACCTCATTGACATCCAAGTCCTGTTCCATCTGCGTCTGAAATGTGATTCTTCCCTCTTCCCTGGCTGAAGAGAGTTGGGAGCCATTGAAGTGCCATGGAAGAGGTAGGAAAATTATGAGTCCAGCTGGTTTCTGGTAGGCCTGGTAATGGACATCAGCTTCTGTAATTAACAACTTCAAAATCTCAGTGACTCCATGAAAAGATGCTCAACACGGCTAGTTATTAGCGAAATGCAAATCAAAACTACAATGAGGTATCACCTCATACTGGTCAGAATGGACGTCATCCAAAAGTCTACAGAAAAAACAAATGCTGGAGGTGGGGTGGAGAAAAAGGAACCCTCCTACACTGTTGGTGGTAAATGTAAATTGGTGCAGCCAGTATGGAAAACGGTAGGAAGGTTCCTTAAAAAACCAAAAATAGAGTTACCACATGAACCATATGTCTCACTCCTGGGCATATATAAGGATAAATCTCTCATTTGAAAAGATACATGCATCCCAGTGTTCATAGCAGCACTATTTACAATAGCCAAGACATAGGAACAACCTAAATGTCCATTGACAGATGAATGGATAAAGAAGATGGGGCACATATATATACAGTGGAATATTACTCACCCGTAAAAAAGAATGAAATAATGCCCTTTGCAGTAACATGGATGGACCTAGAGACGATCATACTGAGTGAAGTCAGTCAAACAGAGAAAGACAAATATCATATGATATAACTTATATGTAGAATCTAAAAAATGATACAAATGAACTTGTTTACAAAACAGAAACAGACTCACAGACAGAGAAAAAAAAAAAACTTACGGTTACCAAAGGGGAAAGGAGGGGGAGGGATAAATTAGGAGTTGGGGCTTAGCAGATACACACTCTTATATATAAAACAGATAAAAAACAAGGTCCTACTGTAGAGCACAGGGAACTGTATACAATATCTTGTGATAGCCTATTATGGAAAAGAATCTGAAAAAGAATATATACATGTATACATATATATGTATACATATATATAACTGAGTCACTTTGCTACACACCGGAAACTAGCACAGCATTGTAAAACTATACCTGAATTTTTAAAAAAAATCTCAGTGACTTAACAAAACACAGGTTGGTTTCTTGCTTAATGTCACAGCCAAAGCAAGCTAGGAAGTTGTCCTTGGGGCTCTCCTCCAAGTGGGGACTCAGGGATCCAGGCTCTTTCCATCTTATAAAATCACCCTCTTGGGTACAGACTATAGGGTTATGTGGGATGTGTTTAAACCAGTCCTGGAAGCAGCTTACATCACCTCTGCTCACACTCCATTGGTTATAACTCATTGTGTGTTATAACTCAATAACAGTGGTTTTGCCACGAAGAGGAAATTCTGACTTCACAGAGAAATATGACTATTTAAAAAAAAAAAAAAAGTGTAGGGCCTAGCAGGACTCAGACGCAGTGTATTTCCCATGCTGCTATTCCCGCGGTTGGGGTGGTATTAAAGACCTCTTCTCCATCCATTCATTGCTCTCCATCCTACCCAAGTCAAAGCCACCATCATCTCTTCCCAGGTCTTCTGCAATATCTGCCCTATTGTTCTCCCTGCCCCAGTTCCTGCCTTCTCTTTTCCATCCTGCACAATGCAGCCAGGTTGACAGTTCTAAAATGAAAATCTGATCCCATCACCCTCATATGAGACCCTGAAATCATTCCCCATTGCTCTTAGAAACAGTCAAAACCCCTGAGCTTACCAGGCCCTCCCTGCGTGCCTCCCCAGCCTCACCTCTCTCCACTCTTCTCCTTGAATTCTTCTTTCTACTTTGACCTTCCAACAGCTCCTCACATGCACCGTGCTTTCTCGTCTCTGAGCAGCATGGCCTGTTGCTCCTGCCTGAAACACACCTAGCCATCCACCTCTGGCTCTTCTAGCATAATTCCTACCCACCATCCAAGTCCCAACTGGAAATTTACTCTTCACCCTCACACTGGGTTGGGTCTCCTCCTCCTCATTCCCACAGCATGTGTCTTAAACCTCATCCTTCTTCACTGATGTTATCTGGAATTCCGAACTAAACTCCAGGCCCCAAGAGGGCAGGAATCATATTTATGGCCCATTCACTGCAGTCTCTCCAGCAGCAACTGCAATGCCCCACACATAGTAATTACTCAGTAAATAGTTGTTGAGTTAATCAATCACTCTACTGGAGCAGCCAGTCATATTCTACTGTGCCCACTTGACCTCCCTGCCTCCCTCTACTTGATAGAGGCTCTTCAAAGTCTCCTGTGCATTTTCTGGTGCCTAAACCAGGACTTTGCACGCAAGAGAGAAAAATGAGGGAATGACTCATATTGACAAAAAAATTGTAGCTAACTTATTTTTCATCTTCATCTGTCAGCTTTGACCGCGTATGAAACCAGTCGGTGCGTGAGACAGAAGTTAAGCAGAGGTGACGTTGCGGGGTGGGGTGGGGGGGGCAGATTCAGGGAAAGTTGAGCAGTGAGACCCATTTCAGGCCTTGAAATTGTCCAAGGCATCCCTGTGGAGCCACCATCTCATTAAACAGGCCCTGGGGAGAGTCAGGTATTTTCTTCCGAGATTCAGTCCTCTGTGGTAGTTAATTAGTCACAGCTTTGGGTAATTGGCTTTTCTCTTCAGGACAATATTATCCGAGACCTGAACCAATGCAGGCTGCCCAGGGGCCAGCAGCAGATCCAAGCCCCCAGCAGCTTCCCCCGAGCTCCAGGGAGAATCCAGGTGGGAAAGAGGCCAAAAGAGAGTGTTTCTTCAGATCAAAGAGGGAAGAGAGGTTGTGATTTCACAGTACATTTTCCTGAGCATGAAGGGAAAGAAAGTCAAACAAAGCAATAGTTTGGCAACAGATGGTGAACAAGATCAGTTGGGAAAATCGCTTTGGGGGATGAAAGGAAAAACTGCAGAGATGCCTCTGTTGAGGGCCTCATGGCTCCCACCTGCCTGGGACGTCTTTATTTTCTAACC
Source organism: Physeter macrocephalus (assembly GCF_002837175.3). Classification (NCBI taxonomy): domain Eukaryota; kingdom Metazoa; phylum Chordata; class Mammalia; order Artiodactyla; family Physeteridae; genus Physeter; species Physeter macrocephalus. Next base: position 90,352,798 of record NC_041227.1, on the reverse strand, counting down.
TAAAAAGCTTCATCCGAGGGAAGATCAAATCCAAAGAGCTGTCTCACACCGTTCATCTGAGCTAGCAGGAGCGTTTCTGAGAAAGCACGGGAATCAAGGCTAAGTAGAGTCTTAGCCCAGTCACCATTCAGGGTCAACTGCGGGGAGCAGGGGGCTGGGATACGGACACTGGCTTCCATAAGGGCCACTATGGAGCTGGGCCATGACCCATGACACGGGCTGAGGACGGTCAGCCTTCTGCAGGAGGCCAGGATGGGGGAACTGTTGTGCAGACGTGGATCCGCGTCGCAAATGCCACCAGGGGACAGCCACCAACTACCTCTGCCTGTGGAAGGGTTTCCCAAACCCCAGCCACACATATGTCCCCAAGACATACTGACATCAGCTACCTCCTGGTATAATGCAATTTGGGGTGGGTAGATGCAAACTATTATGTTTAGAATAGATAAACAACAAGGTCCTACTGTAGAGCACAGGGAACTATATCCAATCTCCTGGGATAAACCATAATGGAAAAGAATATTTTTTTTAAATGTATACATGTGTAAAACGGAGTCACTTTGCTATACAGCAGAGATTGTACAACAACTATATTTCAATTTAAAAAAAATGAAACTTTGCAATCTCTGTTTATAGACATACTAATATCACTTGCTATTATTTGTGAAAAATAAAACACCATCGAAAACAGATACCGCCTCGTATAATGCAATGAGGAGGGCAAAACATCACTTCCGTGGTATTCATGAGAAAGCATTAGGCAAACCCAAACTGAGAGACATTCTACAAGAGAACTGGCCAGTTCTTGCAAAAGTACCAAGATTACAAAAGGGAAAGGAAGCCTGAGGAAACATCCCAGATTGAAGTAGATTAGATAGATAGGACTACGGAAAGCAATGTGGGATCCTGGATTAGATCCTGGACCAGAGAGAGGATCTTAGTGGGAAAACTGGCAAAATTTGAATGAGATCTGTAGATTAGTCAATAGCTTCGAATGAATGTTAATTTTCTGGTTTCGATCATTGTACTATGGTTTCATCAGACTTTCGCATTAGGGGAAGTTGGGTGAAAGGGATACAGGGATGCTCCGTACTATCCTCACCACTCTTGTGTAAGTCTAAAATCAGTTCCAAAGAAAGAAAAAGAATCTGACCACAAACTTTTATTTTGTACTGAATTTTCTTCTTTTGTTACTACCACCTCACAGTTGCTGTGAGAGTTAAGTGAGACACTCTTCGTAAAGTACTCAGTATGGGGCTTGGTACAAAAAAAACCAAAGAGTGGTCAGTAATGTTTGCTTTTGTCATTTTTAAAAATCAGAAGCTGGTGCAATTGACAGAGGAGCCAGAATCTGTCACAGCACAAGCATCAGTGCTGCCCCGGTGATTCCTGCATTGGAGGTTGGGGGGTGGGGGGAAGCGGTGGCCATCCTTCTGATAGAAAACGTCCTGTGCCACAGGTAGCTTCAAGATACTGTTTTAGGAACATGGGTTTGGTTTTGTTATTCTTAAACTGTATAAGTTACATATACACTTGTATGTATGATATATTTTATAACTTTTCAAAAGTAGCTCTTTTGTTCATGAAATAAATTTTTCTTTTCAAGGGAAACTTGCTATCATTGCCCAAAATGAAAAACGAGGGTCATTAGCCACAATAAAATTAACTGGTAAAAATGAATACAGTGAAAGTCAGGTACTGCTGCCCATTAAAGGCTCTGAGCTCAAGACCTCTCCCCTCTTTGATAAAAGGGAAATTCGCAGCCATTAGAGAGTGTTAAAATATATCAGCATCCAACTGGGGCTTTCTCCTTAACGTAATCAGAGGAGTGAGATTTGAAAAGGGAAAAATTTTCTTACCGCATGATTCAGTGTTAGTGAGTGCCTGGTCTGTGCACCTTTAAAAAATTATCTCTGGTGTCACCGAAAATCATATACCACTTTGGGAAAACACTGCTTTTTTGAAACCTTGTGGTGAGGTTTGAAGACCATGGGGCTGTAGATGGAAAGTCAAAAGGCTTACTGCTGGGGTAAAGAGTCATCCTCCCAATATTATCCCTGGTGTGGGGAAATAGCAGCTGTCATGTACTGATGGTAGGAGCAAAAACTGATTCAACTTCTTTGAACATACCCTTTGATCTAGTAATTTCTCCTGCTAGGTATTTGTCCTACAAATATAATTGTGAGTTGTTACAGTATTTGGGGTAATAGGAAAAGACAGAAACAACCTAAATGTCCATCAGTAAGCAACATGCTCCACAATGGACAATGGAATATTATACAGCCATTACAAAGAATGGGAGACATGAACATGTCTCAATATAGAACAACTTCCAACACATATTTCTTCCAACATATATTATGTGGGAAGAAAGCAAGGTCCTTAATAATGTGTGTGTGAATATATATATATATATATATACCCTTGATTTGGGTTTTTTTAAGTGGACATATACATTGTGTCAGTCAGCTATTGCTGCATAACAAACAACCCCCAAACTCAGTGCCATACAACAATAAGCATTTATTATCAGCCTCAAAGGTGTGCAGTCAGTTGGGGCAACTTTACTTCTTCAGACTGGGAACCTAAGGAGAGGCTGGAACAGCTGTGAGCCACATGTTTCTCATTCTTCTAAGACCAGCCATCTACTTGGGGTGTGTTTCTCTCATGGTCAGAACAGAAGCACAAGAGGAGAGCTCCACCAAGTAAGCGTATTTCAAATCTTTACTCATGTCACACCTACTAACATCCCACTAGCCTGAGCAAGTCATGGCCAAGCCCAACATCAATAGGGCCAGGAAGTACGCTCCCGGGAGGAGGAGGTGAGGGAATATTTAGGGACAAATATTCCTTAAAATCCCAAAAATCCTCTACATATGAGATACATGTTTATACACTGGACATGTAGAGAATCTCTAAGGAAGAGCACACAAGAAATTAAGAATGGGTTGGGACTTCCCTGGTGGTCCAGCGGTTAAGACTCCATGCTTCCACTGCAGGGGCGAGGGTTCGATCCCTGGTTGAGGAACTAAGATCCCGCATGCTGTGTGGTGTGGCCAAAAAAAAAAAAAAAAAGAGGGAGAGAGAGAGAGAATGGGTTCCCAGGGAGCAGAACTGGGAAACTAAGATTCAGGATGAGGGTGAAGCTTATCTTTCATCATCCTTTCACAATGTTTAAATTTTGTACAATTTGCGTGTATTGTTTCCACAGAAGAAACAAACACCACCTTTACATCTGTCTAGTCCACAAGGCATTCTCATATCAATCTGATGCTCACACTAGAGTGAGGCAGGCAGAAAAGGGATTGTGATCCCCCACTTTGTGGATGAGAAGGAAGCTGAGAGCCAGCCAAATCAAGTGACTTACCCAGGGCCAGACAGCTAAAAAAGGATTGAGCCAGGGATTGAGGCCAAACCTGTCTTTCACCTCAGACCAAAGCATCCCACCATGCCTTGCAGCTTGCTGTGGTCCAGTGCCCACCAGCGCTATCCAGTGAAGGGTCCGTCCTGTGGACCCACACAGGACGAAACCCTTCAGTCCCAATGCACACCACGTGGGAGAGGCTGAATGTGGACAGCCCCTCGGAGAGCATCTTGCCCAACCAGGCCATTTTACAGATGGGGAAAGAGAGGCCCGGAATCACAAAGCAGCTCTCTCCATCTCCCTATGTCTCAGATGGGACCTTAATGCCCACCTGACAGGTTGTTTGAGGAAGCAAAGAAAACCATGTATATGAGTGGACTTTGCAATCCAGGGAGCGTGAGGCCTGATTTCGGGGACTTACTTGCCCAGCGTTCAGTCCCCACAGGAGAGCCAGGACGCTGGCCCACGAATATAGAAATTAACCCACGCTAGAGCAGCCGAGTTCTCAGAAAGGGGAAGCGATCGCTCTCAAGAAAAGCCAAAGGACGTTGAGCCACTCAGGCAAGGAGCAGGTTGCTCTGCTTTTTGTACAGCAAATAGGTCTGAGAGCAGTTCTGCAGCAGATCGCGCGCCTGAGCTGGACTGAGCTCCTCCGCAGCCCAGCACGTAAATTGCTCCCTTACCGAAGCTCCGGCCCCCTCCCGCTCCTGGCAGGGTCCCCCCCCTCCCCCCGCCACCTCGAGTGAGTCTCCTTCCCCACAGGGCCCCCAGGGGACAGCATCCCTTCTCACCACAGTGCCCTCCTCTCCCTGTCATCGTCACTCAGATGGCAACAAAGAAACTGGTGGGAGGGAGCGACAGGAGGCGCCAGATGCTGGTGAGAGAGCAGAAGTGGGGGGACTGAAGAGTCCCACGAAAGCCATTTTCAACTTTGCATCAAAAGGAAATTTCTGTGAGTGGTGCTGAAAGCTCCTACCATGACTGATGTCGCCAAGCGAGCTCTAGGAACAAATGGGTGCTAATTATTTTGTGGAAGGCGAGACAAGTGGAGAATTTAAACAGGGGGTCCGACTAAGCAGATGGTAGGAAATCTCAAGGCTCAGAAATGCAGGGCCTCGTCCCCCCTTGCTCAGCTCAGAGCGGGGCAGCTCGCAGGCCCAGGATCTGCAGAGATAGCTCTCTGCACAGGCCCAGCCGGCCTCCCGGGCCCCCACTGGCTTTGCAGCTGAACAAAGCTGAGCTTATGGAGCCTCCTTTGGGCAATACCAAGTCCAGGTGTGTGGTATGGAGGGGGCAACACACAGCAGCCCCACGGGGACTCCCGTCGTCGACATTCCAGGGCTTTGGGAATAAGATGCTTAATGCCTCTTTTCAGCCCACCCCAGGGAGGGGATACTGACCATGACTGCCTTTGGTTTTCTAAGACAGGCTGGACAGGGCTTCAAACCAGAGAGGCATGGGCTCAGCTTCCCACCTCCCTCGCCCCAGCCTGACCAACGGGTCCTGGCCAGGTTAACTCCCTCCCCTGGAGCCATCCTCCCTACCTGGGATGTGGCGGTCAGGGCACTTTGCGCCCCGCCCAGTGGACAGCTGGACGCTTGCAGCTCACTCCTCACTGTTTCATTCCTGGGATTCTCATTCCTTCCCCTCTTCCAACTGCCTTCTACTGGACGGGCAGGATTCGGTGACACATCCTCCGAACGTCTCCCCGACCACCACCCCCAGCTGGGGCCACGTGTCCCCCCACCCTTACCCCGTGCCTGGTCCACACTGCATTTAGTGCCCTGAAGTATAAACTGCCTTTGAGTTCCCTGAGGACAGGAGCCTGGCCCAATTCACCTCCAAGCGCCCCCCCAGGAGACGGGCCTGGCCCAGAGTTGGCACGTGGGAAACACTCGCTCACCGGAGATGAGTTGGTGCCTGGAGAACAGGAATGGGTACCAGCCCGCATGCCGGACGGGGCCCAGGTGGCTCCACACCCACAGAGAGAGCTGGGGCTCATCAAGAAGAAATGCAAGGTGGGTGGGGGTGACCCTCAACTTCCCTCATTCCTCCATCCTCACAAGAAGCTTAGCCCCAAAGCAGTCACAAAAGCAGCAAGAAGAGAACCATGGGCGAACGCGCTGGAAGAGTCCGCGAGAACCCGGATCCCATCCATCCCGCGCCCCACCCCATGGGGAGTCAGGTGCAGAAAGAGGAAGGGGCAGCTGAGGGCAGAGCCAGTTCAGGAGCCAGGTCTCCTGAGTCCCGGTGCTGTGCCCTTTCACCCACATCACGTGACGGAACGACAAGAACAATGACACAAGCACTTATTAAGGGATTGCCATGTGTCAGGGGCTATTCTAAGCACTTTATATGGATTAACTCATTTAACTCTCTCAACGACCCCACGAGACCTGGAACTCTTGTCACGTACATTTTACAAATAAAGAAACTGAGGCACAGAATGTTTAAGTCATTTGTCAAACCCACAGCAGAGCTAGGATTAGAGCCATACAGTCAGGCTGCAGGGTCTGCGTCCACACAACTAAGCTAGAATCCCTCCCCCAGCCCTGACACAGAGCAATGCCAGTGTCCTCAGCCAACTCCTTACTCAACAGGGGACGTTCCTGGTGCAGAAGAGGATGCTCAAGGGAGGAAGTCAACTTTCAGGGAAAAGAGCTAACACCGATGCGTTTTCTGAATAGCACCGTCTCAGTCATCTCTATGGAAAAAAATATCTATCAGCCATCTCCATTATTCGCCATCAGTAACTTATTGCCCTGTCCCTTTCAAGTAATTTCAACATCCTGGTTTTTCCCTATCCGTTATGATAACTGGTGCAAAGAAAGAACAGTGGACATCTGAAGGAAGAAGACCTGAGTTCTGGTGCCAGCTCTGCTTCTCTTATGAGCTGTGTGACCTTGGAGGACTCCCTGAGCCTCTCTGAGCCTGTGATTTCTCAGCAGCAACATGGGCTATAATACCTTCACTCCCACAGCACTGAGCGTGGGCCATGCATTGCTCCAAGGCTGGCGGAGGAGGGAGACAAGGACACAAGTGCCCAAAGTGGGACACGGGAGTGCTCGCACTGTGTGGAGGGGGTCAGGAAAGTTACCATGAGGCTGAGGAACCCTGAGCAGAGACTCGGAAGACAAGTCGGAGGTCGCCGGTGTGGAAAGAGCACCCAGGGAGGTGAAGCAGCCCGAGCAAAGGCAAGCATGAAGCAGGCATGTTGGGAGAATGGCAAGTGGTTCTCGGTGGAGCTCAAGGGTGAGGGGGTGCTATGGGGAGCAGGGGAGAGACAAGGACTGTGCCAGCACTTTGTAATATGACAGCTGGCTAGGTCCTTAGACAGCATCCACCCAGGGGCTGCACGCTCAGATGGCTTCAGGGCTCTGGCAGGTGGTGTAAATAAGTGAAGTGGGCAGGTGGGACATGGTAGGGAGGGATGGGGTGTGTGGCCACGAGAGGGTAGGACCTGCCTAAAGGTATCGATCTTTTTTTGACCCCATGAAATATGTCTGCACATTGAACTTGTAACTCCTGCCCTAGTCTGATCCTTTCGCTAGACAAAGACAGGTCATGGCCGGCTGGGCACCCCCTCTGCATGCCCCCCCTTCCTGGGCACAGCATCACGCTCCAAGACCTCTTCCCAAGTTCCCTCCCTCCATCTCGCTCTCACAGTCTTTCCTGCACTGGATCCTGGTCTCCAGCTCAGTGGCCGGCTCCTCCCACCCTCTCTGCTGGCACCACTGAGCTGTCTGCTTCCCACCCTCCCCTTCCCCCAGACCCAGGTCCCCCTCGAGGCCCCTCCATTCTTGCTTCATCGTCACCACTGCAGAGTGGCTAAGACACGCTCTCCCTCCACTGACCCTCATACACCCAACTAGGCTCCATAGCTGGGCTACTTGGGCCCCTGGGAGTTACCACACTTCCTGACAATGGCATCTTTCTTCCCAGTGTGCCCTCAAATTGCCATGGTGACTGGGTCAACAGGTGGAGGGGAGGGCGGACTTTCGTGTAACAGCCACCACACTGTTCCTCAGAACATCCTCCCTCTTGCTGAGAATGGTTCACTCTGCTAGACTTCTCCTGGGGCCTCTTGCCATCTGGGGGAAGAGGAAGTGTTGGGGTCCCAACACTCCGTATGTGAACGCAAGTCAAAGGACCGCAGGCCTCCTGGAGATCGGTGGAGGTAAACTGATACCTGGGAGAGGCGGAAAGAGGTTGTCACTTATCTCCATCCATCAGAGATACCCAAACCTCAGGCCCAGCCCAGCTGCAACCTCTGCTACATGTTTACGCCAAAAGAGAATAACAATAGTAACACAAGACTGTAACCCAGCAGGACCCCATGGGGCCTTCCTGGGGCGGTCCTTCCCTACATCCTCTGCTTTACCTCCTCTCTGAAGTACCTAGATAACTGTATCTAATGCACATTACCTGAAAGGATACAAATGAACTTATCTACAAAACCGAAATAGAGTTACAGATGCAGAAAACAAACTCACAGTTACCAGGAATAAGGGGGGGAGGGATAAACTGGAAGATTGAGATTGACATATACACACTACTCTATATAAAATAGATAACCAATAAGGACCAATTGTACAGCACAGGGAACTCTACTCAATACTCTGTAATGGTCTCTATGGGAAAAGAATCTGGAAAAGAGTAGAAATATGTATAACTGATTCACTTTGCTGTACACCTGAAACTAACACAACATTGTAAATCAACTATACTCCAATAAAAAATTTTTTAAAATAGTAATAATGCACATTACCTGAGTTGCTTTGCAGATGCAAACCCCCACCATCACCACCAAATGGAAGATGTTAACTAGAGCACACAGTCCCCAGGCCTCCTGGAGCCTAAGGATTGATAGCATGAACCCCTGTGAACCTGCCCTGTTACCTCACCACCAGCCAGTCAGAGAACTGTAACTGAGCGGATCACATACCCTGCAACACCCTTCCCTCACCTGGCCTTTCAAAATGCTTTGCTGAGAAATAGAGACACAGATGTAGAGAAGGGGGGAGGGTGGCATGAACTGGGAGATTGGGATTGACACATATACACTACTACGTATAAAATAGATAATGCATGAGAACCTGCTGCATAGCACAGGGAACTCTACTCGGTGTTCTGTGGTGACCTTAAGGGGAAGGAAATCCAAAACTGAGGGCATATATGTATATGTGTAGCTGATTCACTTTGCTGTACAGCAGACACTAAGAAAACATTGTAAAGCAACTATACTCCAATACTTGAGGACACGGGGTGGTGGGGAGAAGTAAGCTGGAACGAAGTGAGAGGGTGGCATGGACATGTATACATTACCAAATGTAAAACCGATAGCTAGTGGGAAGCAGCCGCATAGCACAGGGAGATCACCTCTGGGCTTTGTGACCACCTAGAGGGGTGGGATAGGGAGGGTGGGAAGGAGATGCAAGAGGGAAGAGATATGGGGATATATGTATATGTATAGCTGATTCACTTTGTTATAAAGCAGAAACTAACACACCATTGTAAAGCAATTATACTTCAATAAAGATGTTA
>NC_041227.1:90335051-90343845 GCF_002837175.3 Physeter macrocephalus | reverse complement strand
GGGAAGATCCCACATGCCGCAGAGCGGCTAGGCCCGTGAGCCACAACTGCTGAGCCTGCGCGTCTGGAGCCTGTGCTCCGCAACAAGAGAGGCTGCGATAGTGAGAGGCCCGCGCACCGCGATGAAGAGTGGCCCCCGCTCGCCGCAACTAGGGAAAGCCCTCGCACAGAAACGAAGACCCAACACAGCCATAAATAAATAAATAAATAAATTTATTAAAACAAAAAAAACAAAAAAAACTTTGCTGAAACTCTTCAGGGAGTTTGGGGTTGGGAAGTGAGGGGGCACAAGCCACCCCTCTCCTTGCTTGGCCCTGCAATAAACCTTTCTCTGCTCCAAACTCCGAAGTTTCAGTTTGTTTGGCCTAACTGTGCACCCGGTGCACAGACTTGGGGTCCTTAAGACCAGCATAAAAAATTTAGGAAAGTGTTTAAAATCATCCCAAATCCCCTCCTTCCAGAGAAAAACTGCTGTAAACATCTGGCCTGGCTCCTTCTTGCCCATCTTTCTAAGATTATGCAGAGATTTTTAAAAGAGGCCGAAAGAGGGAATTCCCTGGCCGTCCAGTGGGTAGGACTCCACGCTTCCACTGCAGGGGGCACAGATTCGATCCCTGGTCGGGCAACCAAGACCCCTCAAGCCAAGCGGTGCAGCCAAAAAAATGACTGAAAAGATAGATGATAGATAGATAGATAGATAGATAGATAGATAGATAGACAGACAGTTGCCTGCCTATTTTGTGTGGTCTTAACCTGTCAATAACCAATGTTGTTGCTGGACCAGCCCTTGTGGTTCCTACTATGATTGCAAGATGCTCCTTGGCAGTAACCATCAGGAAACTTTGGAAAAAATAAAAGTTTATTACTTATAAGACCTGGAAATTACACAGTCTACCTGGGGCCACAGAACAAGATCACAGAGAGAGAGAGAGAAAGCGCCTCTCTCTCTCTCCCTGCGAGTCTGGGGTTCTGCCTTTACTGGGGTTAAGGGTGGGAGCCTAGGGTTTCTTCGGCTCACTCTTCATTGGTGAATTTAAATCAGAAGAGTGGGAATTTGAAGTGAGAAGAGAAAAAAAGAAGCATCCCAAATGGTCAGTTATTGAAATCAACCAAGATCTCTAAAACAAAGGAGTTTCCATGGGGGCAGGTGACCTGGCAGGTGTTTATTCTTCATAGCCAGCTTTGAAGTGGATGCCGCTTTAAATGGATGCCTCCACAATCAAAGCTTAAGTCAGGCACTTGTATTACAAAAAATTAAAAAAAAAAAAAATCAGATCAGTCAGGGCTTACGCTACAATGCTCTGCTTTCTTCATTTGACATTGTATCATAAGCATTTCTTACATCATTAGAATTCTTTATATCATTTAAAAATGATTCATAATAATTTACCAAATGGATATACCATAGTTTACCATTGTATTTTAATGGCCAAGTATTAAGATTGAATCTCATTTAATGCTGCTATAAACATCTTCGTCTCTATCTATGATCATTTTCTTAGGATGTATTTCTAGAAATGGAATTCCTAAGACAAAGAGTATAAATATTTTAAGGCTTTCATAGACACTTGCCAAATGTCCTCTAAGAAATTATTCTTTCATCACCTATGTTTGAGAATTCCTATCTTACCACAGGCTGTATCCTATACAATTAAAAAATTATATATATTTTATACACATACACATGAAATTCCAAGGCTCAGAGTTACAATTAACATAAATTTTAAAGCTCTGATTTTAAATGCAGTTTACATTAAAAGGATGTTCTTGGCCTAGCCCTGACCTTTAGGACAGACAGGCCTCACGTCTGAAGCACTGGTCCACCCGCCGATGGCGGCCTCTGCCCGTAATGAGCTGGAGAGCCTATAGCCTTTACACCACCCTGCTCTCCCTTACTTCCCTCCACTGCTGGCTGATGGCTGACTGGGAGGTGGATAAATGGCCCTGTTGTCTGCCCTTGTTCCCAGAACCCACTTCCTAGCAATGCAAGGGGGCCATTTGTCATTCTGCCACAGAGCTCAGCTCTGCCAGACATCTCATTCCACTTCCCCTACCAAGGACATGGCTCGGAAGGGCCGGCTCAAATCTTGAGCTCCATGGACCAATGGACAGAGCCCCAAACCGGGGCCGGGAGATGCAGTGTCTCACTTGCTGTGTGACCCTGGGCCAGCTATGAGTCTCTCTGGGCCTGTGGGTCTTCATCTCTAAAGGAGGCAGCTGGACTCTACTATCTACAATGTCCACCACCCCCTTTCTCTGGGTCCCAAATGACGAAATGGTCATCTCAGTCCTACTGACCGGTCACCCCAGAGCCACAAACGGACAGAGCTGAAGTCACGCTCCTGGTCATGCAGAGGGAGGCAGTACAGCGTGCGATGGAGCAGAGGCCGGAGATACTGGAAACAATCAGGAAAGCTTTGGGACCGGCTCTCCATGTCCTGCTAAAATCAAGCCAGGTCTGGGGAAAGTCGGCGTGCGGGACAGTGCGGCCTAAAGAGAATGAGCTGGAGGGCAGCTCCCGCCACCTGGTGACCCCAACAGCGTCTCCCTGCCACCTTCCCAAGGGCTGTCTCCATCAGTTGCAGATAGGAACAAAGCCCAGCCTGCTGTTTTTTCCATGGAAACCTGTGTTTCCAGATGCTCTTTCCCTGCTGAAAATTTCCTGAGGAAAAGAAGTAGGAGAAAGGTTCAAAGGATGGGAGTGGGGTTCTGCAGATTTAAGAAATAGGAACAGCTGGTTTCAGAGACTCCTGGAAGGAGAAAAGCAGCTTGTGTTCTCTGTATTTTCCCCTGTGCTCCCGGGTTTAAATGAAAGCGGCTGATTGATTGATCAGCGGTGTCTCTTTAAAAGGACAGCAAACAAGGTGCTTTCAAGCCCATGCATGGGTGTGTCTCTACCGTCCTGACATCGAATGAAAAATGCAGTTCTATTTATTTCACTGCTTTTTGAATCTGACTAGAGATTTGGTTTTGTTCTAGTAAATTGCTTCTTGCAAGAGCCTCGGGTGTCAATGCAATTCCTGGAAATGAAGGGATAAGATCGAGCGCAGAGACTCAAAAATAACCAGGCGCTCCGAAGCGGGATTTGTTTGTTGGTGAGGTAGAAAATCATCCTGATCTGGAATGCGATTGCAGGCCCCAGGGTGAGAAGTGCGATCCCAGGCTCCGAACTCCGCCTGGGCTGCAGGAGTGGGGCAGCGGAGGGGACTGGGGTTCTAGTACCCATGCCACGGAAGGGTTAGTGTTAAGGCTGAGCTAGTACAGAAATAAATAAGTATGTGAGAGTCCCCAGAAGCAGCATGTTGGCGGAGTGCTAAACATGTATGCCTGAGCTGGGGAGCTGGGCTATGCCCAAGCAGTGACCCTCCTGCAGCTCCGGAGGAGAGACCCTGCTCCCCGCTGTCCAGTGAGGATGTCCCCCAAGCCCTCGGCCAGGAGACCCCACCGCACCTCTCCAGACACTGCCTCAGTCTCCTTCCTTGCCTGGTGCCCCTGTGACTATTTTACTGTGAGGATTGGGAGATTGTTCCAAGATCTTACAGGAGCAGGGTCCAGAGGCCAGTGGAAGGGAGAGGGAAGGGTCTCAGACCGGTGGAAACCCGGGGATGTCCCAGCCAGCAGCTGCTAAGTCAGGCTTGTGTGTCAGCCCCATTGGGACCATCTTCCTTTACCCCTCCCCACTAGCGTGTGTCCACCCCTTCCCTTTTGCCAAGGAGCTGACACCCCTCCCTGCATAAATCATCAAATCTCAGCACCCCCCATCCATCTCAGCTGGTGTCTTGCAAATTTGGCAGCCTCAGAGCTTACAGGTTGGTGGATTTTTACATCACAAGGCAATGAGTTCTCCCTGGAGGAAGCAGGGAGGTCTCAGCTCACCTCAGGGCTTCTTCAGCCCTTGGTGTCCCCGGCTTTGGTCCCACACCTCCACCGATGGATCTCACGGTCCCCAAAGGCAGCCCTGTGCGGCTATGCCGGTGAGAAAGTGCATCCATTCAACCCACAAATGTTTCCTGAGTGTCTGCCATGTGCCAGGCACTGTGCTAGGAGCTGCAGATACAGCAAAGAGTCAAATAAAGATTGCACCTGATCTCATGAGCGATAGACATTAAATTAAATAATTGTATTACAAATTACTACTGTGATAATTGTTACAGAGAACAGAGTTCCATGAGCGTGTGTAATAAGGACAGACTCTGCTTGGAGGATCTGGAAAGGTTTGCCTGAGGAAATGATTCTTAAGCTAAAAACTGAAGAATCAGTAGAGATTGGCCAGAAAAAGGAGAGAAGAGTGTTCCCAGCAGAAGAAATGCATGTGCAAAGGCCCTGAGGCTTGAGGCAGGGGGCATTGTGCCTACAAGACATTTTAGAAGGTTGGTCCAGATGGAGCCCAGTGAGCAATGGAACCCAGGATGCAAGATGAGTCTGCCACAAGTCAAAGGCCACGTGAGCAGAGCCACAGAGGCCACGTTAAGGATGTCTGTCTTTCTCCTAAGGGCAATAACGTGGAATTGAAAGGTGTTCAGCAGGAGAGGGTGGTGAACAGTTCTCACCTGCACAGACTACAAATCTGATTCCCTGTAAGTAATAACATTGAGCTCCTCTCTACCCTTTGGGGCCACAGAGCAGTAACAACCATGGAAAGGACTCAGTGCGTGAGCTGTGGGCCGGCTGCCATTTTAAGTGCTTTCTACCAGGAGTCCTATGAGATGGACACTGTTGTGATCTTCATTTCACGGGAGGGGCACCGAGAGATTGCATAACTTGCCCATGATCTTGCAGCTAGCATTATTATTAGCTGCCCCTCCCAGCATGGTGGCATCCAGAGGCCTGGTAATCACTGCTCTGTCTCATGGACATGGTCCCTGTGCAAAAGGCCTGTTGTGGGTATGCTCCAGATCCCCTCACTCAGCCACTAAAGAGCCAAGGGGCGTGAGGCTCAAGCCACCACACATCCCATCACACTGGTGACACTTCTCTAATTGGCCCTCAAGGATATGGTACAAATTGTCACATGTTTTGCTAAAACCAAGATGTACTATGCAGGGTCATGGAAAGGGCCCTGAAGCAGAGACGGAAGAGCAGAGTTTGTGTCTACACCCCATCACTCGGCTGTGTGAGCCTGGGCATATCCCACACCCTCTCTCAGTGTTCTCACCTGTAAAATGAGGGTGTTACACCCCTGGATCTACTTCCCAGGACTCTTGTGAGAGGAGAGGGGAAAAGAGATAGCGGTAAAAGGAAGTGCCCTCAAACTGGGAAGTGTCCAACTGTGAGATCATTTTACATGTTTTCACACTACAATGGGCTGCTTATTCTCCCAGGGAAATTCTTCAGCATGATTTGCTTCTGGTGAAACCACCCTGGCTCCAGGCTGGACTACTTTCCTTTTTTCCTTACAACTCAGCTGTTTAGTTAGAGGTCATCATCCAACTCAATAACCTGCCATCTTTAATCTACGTTTCCCCTTAGATTCCCACTTAGGATGGTGGGATTTCAGGGCAGGAAGAGACACTACAGGTGAGGTCATGGGAGCTCTTAGCGGGTCTCTACACCACGCCTCCCTCACTGGCCACACGGAATACCTCCTGCCATCTTCTGGTGACGTTTTTCTTGGGTCTCATGGCTCCACCCTTAGGAGACGAGGGGAGCCCAGGTGCCAACTCCAACCCAGCTCAAAGAGGTCAGGCGACCCCACTAGGGGTGCTGACCAAGACTGCCCACTGCCCCCTCTGGACACTTGGCTTTAATAGTCCAAGCGCCTGGGGAGACGTGTGGGTGAGGGTGAGGGTGCAGGACAGAAGGGAGCTATCAAGATCCCCACCTGCACCAATTTCAGGGAGGTACGGGAGAGAGAGGGAACTCATCTGTAGGGTGAGTGGCCAAGGCCAGCAGTGTCTGGATGTCTGGCGAGGACCACACACAGATGTTCTCCAGGACATGCAGAAGACCTTTCAAGGAAGACAAACTGACGTTCAGTCAGGGACGCTGCATCCAGCAGCTGGGGTGTCGCCGGGCATCCACGTTCTGAAGCACGCCCTCATCACCCCACACGTGTCACAGGCCTCTTAGAGATGCACCTCAGCCCCCCGCTCTGCGTTCAGGCCACCTCAGCCCCTCTTCTCCCAGCCAAGCTTCCCCAGAGCCTCAGGGGGAAATCCCTCTCCTCCGGATCCCCAGGTGCAGGCTTCTCCCCAGGGCAGCCCTCCAGGGAGTTGGGGGTGGGCGGAGCTTGCCTCAGCTGTCGGGGCTTGAAACCCTCCCACTCAGCAGAAGCCTCACTTATGACTTGATCGAAGGTGTTTTAAAGGGTGGAGATTCCTCCATTACAAAAAAAAGCCCACGACATACCACCCCAGCAAACAGACGTTTGGGGAATAAGCAGATTGGTGGCTTGCACCAGCTCGGTCCTCTCGTTACAAGCGGCATTCCTGAAGCTCCCAGGAATATGGTAAATGGGGAAATTCACCTGCAGAGGACCGTGGAGCGTGGCATTGATGAGCCCTGCTGAAAAGGGCTAAATTAGAAAGCTAATTTCTCTGTCCCTCCATTTCCTCGTGTATAATATGGGGCTCATAACAGGACTGGGGTTACTGGAAGGGTTAAACTGAGTCAATTAATGTAATGGCCTTAGAACAGTGCTTGGCCCAGGCCTATGTGAGCGCCGCTTGTGTTGATACAACCGTCTGAGGGAGACCTTGGAGTACAATTTGGTGGACCTGTCTTTATGGGGCCAGCCCTGACTCTGTCTAGACCACACTTTCCGAGCGATCCTGTGGGTGCTACAGACGGCACTGTGCTCAGCCCAGCCATGCTTCCCGCTCCCGGGAAGAGCCCAGCCCAAGACAAGCAAAACCACCTGTCCTCCTATTTTTCTGGAGAAAAGTGAGCATGCTTCATTGTTTGTTTTGCAGTCAAGTACAGTCAGAGAAGAGAATACACATATATCTACTGTGAAATAGGAACAGACTTCATTGACGAGGCCACCAGAGCCCGTAAAAAAGAGCGAAGTGTTTGGTATTTGGAGGAAGAGAAGAAAGGAAGCCATAGATTAAGTGCAGCAGGAGGCGTTTTAATGTTCCCGGTAACTGACTTATAAATTCCGCGGAAGCTCTGCACATTTGATTCTTCGCCGTGAACGCGGCCTCCCCATTTCTCCGCTTTATAGTCTGGGCGGGAAATAGCCTTTCTCAGAGCCGCCACTTAAAGCACTTAATTGGGCCCCAGGGCAGCTTGGGAGGAGGCGGATGGGGGGAGTCTGGCGTTGGCCCCTCGGGAAGAGTTATCTGGGGGTCTGCACAGCCGGCCCCCACCCTCTATCGTCCCTCTCTGCCTCTCCCTCCCCTTCACCTCCTCAGCTTGACGCCCGACATTTGGGAGACTGAAAACTGCTCGCCCCCGAACAACAGTCCTTGGCTCTGCGAGATCCTTGAATAATCAGAATATGGTTTCCCCTTTTGGGGATACAGTCTTTCAGGTTTCGTCTCAGTTACTGTTTAAAACAGGATAAACCCAAGCAAATGGCAAATTTTGGAGTGTTTTTAAATTTATCTCTTTCTCTTGCTCTGTTGGTCTGATTGATGGCAAATGAGCACTTTTCCATAATCCTTTCCTGTAAGCTGTGCTTCCCTAAGCATCTTCGTTACTGAGTGGAGGGTAGGCGTTACATTTTGAGGTCGGGCAGACCTGGCTCTGATGCTTTACTAACAGGTGCGAACTTCTCCGAGATTCAGTTTCCTCATCCGTTAAATGGGCACAAGATTAACATCTGCCTCAGACAGTGATTATTCAATAACCTCTGAGAAGAAGGCATGGTCCGCTCCCTGCGGCTGTTACCATCCCGGCTAACCTAGCTGAGGCCAGGCAGGGCCCTCAGGCCCACTCTTGGCCAAGACCTGGGCCTCAGATCTGCATCTCTGTGCTGTTCAGGGTCAGGGCGGCGAGTGCCCCTGGGGCCACCGGTCTCTTCTGGGAACTGAGCCCATGGCTGTCCCTAGTCTGAGCATAAAAAGGCCTGCTTCTCCCACCTGACTGCTGGCTGGTGGTGCAGGAAACACAGAGCGATCTGTGTCCAACAGACTCAGGCTCTTAGTGAAAACAAAAACAGATAAAATAAGAAGAACCTGTCTCAGCATTTCAGCTTTGCTTACTCCTACTTTTTTCTCCCCCCCACCTCTCATTCTTTCCCACTCTTGTTCTCACTGTAAAAGGGTCAGTGTTGTGATAATCAAATCAGATAATGGCCGTATGGGGGCTTTGTCGTCTGTAAAGCACTTTACAAATATTCCCTTTTATGGAGGAGTCCCTGGGGAGTTGCATGTGGAGGGGAAGCCTGGCTCCCTCCCAGCCAGAATAGCAAAGCCCTCTCATCCATGTGGTAGTTTGGGGCCCCATCATGTTTGAGAAGAAGACTCGGGCTGGGGAGGTTGGAGCCAAATCCCAGTCACCACAGGGATTTGGCTGGCCAGCTGGGGTCATCCTGTCCTTTCAGACTTGAATAAAATTGGCCCTGACACAGAATCCCTGAGTTCTCTGGGCTCAGGCTCTCCGGGTCCCTTTAACTCCACACCGTAGCTTCAAATCCGGGCTGTCGTTAATCGCAAAAATAACAGCTAACATTGCGTTCAAAGTGATGCATACTAGACCGTTTGCTTCTCACAACCCCCTGTGAGATAGGAATTATTATTATCCCCATTTTGATGGAACTGGGGCACAAAGAGGTTAAGTGACTGGTCCAAGAACACAGAGCTAGGATTCTTTTTTTTTTTTTTTTTTTTTTGCAGTACGTGGGCCCCTCA
>NC_041227.1:90290489-90334871 GCF_002837175.3 Physeter macrocephalus | reverse complement strand
TGCGGCCTCTCCCGTTGTGGAGCACAGGCTCCGGACGCGCAGGCTCAGCGGCCACGGCTCACGGGCCCAGCCGCTCCGCGGCACGTGGGATCTTCCCGGACCGGGGCACGAACCCGTGTCCCCTGCATCGGCAGGCGGACTCTCAACCACTGCGCCACCAGGGAAGCCCCAGAGCTAGGATTCTAACTGAGGCAGTCATGCCCCAGAGCCCACGCTCCCAAGCTCTGGTGCCTCATCTCACCAACATTTCAGCTCCCATGCACGCTCCCTTCCTTCTCCTCCCATCTGACTCAGATGTGGAACTCTGCCTGATTTGACCCCCAAATCCTGCATTCGAAGCAGGAGACTGTCAGAAGGTTTGCTGGTGATGGAGAGCTTTCGTGTTCCTGAAGCCGTGTAACGTCAATGTTGGACCTCACTCTCTGTGCAAGTCATTGGCGATGGAAATGTAAAATGGCCCAGCCACTGTAGCAACAGTATGACAGGTCCTCCAAAAATTAAAAATAGAATTACCAAATGATCCAGCAATTCCGCTTCCGGGTATATGCCTGAGTATGGGAAAAAAAATAAAACACATGTCTCCTATTCCTGTGTGTTTCTCCTTTTCTCTCACACGACTACCACACTCACATCACTTCTGACACCAGAGGTGTGGGCTTTTTTCCTCCACAACACCAGCTGGGTGTCCTACAATTCAGTTCAAGTCTGACACTAGCCGGAGTTAGCGCAGACCCCTCAGGTTAGGGATTCAGTCCCATGAGATTGCCCCCCACTTCAGATATCAATCGCAAGTAGGGGGTCCCCAGGTTACCTACAACTTTTGTCCAACTTGGCTACAAATCAGAGGTTCCCATGACACCACCACCCCCCCCTTGGATTCAGTGATTTGCTTAAACAGTTCACAGAACTCAGGGAAACACTTCCCTTTACCAGTTTATAATAAAGGATATGATAGAGGATACAGATGAAGAGATACATGAGGGGGTGGGTCTGGAAGGGTCCCAAGCACAGGCATTTCTGTCCCCATGGAGTTGGGGGTGCATCACCCTCCCGGCACGTAGATGTGTTTACCAACACAGAAGCTCTCCAAACCCCATACCATTGGGATTTTTATGGAGCTTCCTCATGTGGACATCACCAAGTATTAACTCCATTTTCTAGCCTGTCCCCTCTCTCTGGAGGATGAGCGGGGCGGGGGGGCTGAAAATTCTAAGCTTCTAATCATGGCTTGGTCTTTCTGGTGACCAGCCACCACCCAGGAACCTACCAAGACTCATCTCAAAAGAACAAAACACCCTGCTGTCACCCAGGAGTTTCCAAGGGATTTAGGAGCTCTGTGTCAGGAACTGGGCTCAAAGACCAAATATTAGACTAAAAGATGCTCCTAGCTCTCTTATCACTTAGAACACTTGAAAGATTTTAGGGCTTCCATGCCAGGAACCACAGACAGAGATCACTATGTATATTTTCTATTATGTCATGATGCCCAAAAGAATTGAAAGCAAGGACTGAAAGAGATATTTGCATACTCATGTGTATAGCCGCATTATTCACAGCAGGCAAAATGTGGAAGCAACCCAAGTGTCCATCAACAGACGAATGGATAAACAAAACTTGGTATACGCGTACAATGGAATGTTATTTAATACTAAACAAGAAGGAAATTCTGACACGTGCTACAACAGGGGTGAACTTTGCATGCTAAATGAAATAAGCCAGACTCAAAAGGGCAAATACTGTATCATTCCACTTATATGAGGCACCTAGAGCAGTCAAATCTGTAGACACAAAAAGCAGAATAGTGGTTGTCAGGGGCCAGGGATGGGAAAAGTGGGGAGTTACTGTTTAAAGGGTACAGAGTTTCAGTTCTACAAGATGCAAAGAGTTCCGGAGATTGGTTGCACAACAGTGTGAATGAACTTGACACTATTGAACTGGACACTTGAAAACGGTTACGATGGTAAGTTTTGTTACGTGTATTTTCCCACAATTTTTTAAGAAGGCGTTGTCACCCCTGCCCCTGGGACTTGCCCTGGCAAGTAAGCCAGCTCGTCTGTGGTTTAGCTTCCTTCCCCAGGACACTGCCCACCTCATGCTGTTCAGAGCATTCAGCCCCACCCTCATGTGGATCCTGGCTTACCCTCCAGTCAAAGGGCAAAAAAAGTGCGTGAATGTGGGCTCTGTGGGGCCTCCTCCACCAACAGGGGGCCTGGCAGAGGCCTTGAAATTCCACTCTTCTCCTCCCAGACCCGTCTCTCTAAATGGAAGAGCCAGGATTTACTTCCGCATTGATATTGACTGTGCCAACCCCCATTTAAAGGCAAAAGTTCCTACAGTGAGTTTTGGCCTTAAGTAACGCATCTTTTCACGCTGCAACAACATACCATATCTGTGCACAAAACTGTCTCTGGATCAGAGGCGGGGCGAGGGGGTGGGTGGGAGGGTGGAAAGAAAGGATTAAATCAATGGGATGTGAGCAACCCAAGAAATAATGTGGGAAGAAAGTATGAGAACAACTATATTTTTATAGAAAAATAAGAAATTAGGGGACTTCCCTGGTGGCGCAGTGGTTAAGAATCCGCCTGCCAACGCAGGGGACACGGGTTCGAGCCCTGGTCCGGGAAGATCCCACACGCCGCAGAGTAACTAAGCCCGCGAGCCACAACTACTGAGCCCACGTGCCACAACAGCTGGAGCCCCCGCACCTAGAGCCCATGCTCTGCAGCAAGAGAAGCCACCACAATGAGAAGCCCGCGCACCACAGCAAAGAGTAGCCCCTGCTCGCCGCAACTAGAGAGAGCCCGCACGCAGCAACGAAGACCCAACACAGACAAAAATACATTTTTTAAAAAAAGAAATTAAACTATGTTAAATGTTACATTAGCATTTAAGTACAGTTGACCCTTGAACAACATGGGTTTGAACTGTGCAGGTCCACTTATACACAGATGTTTTTTCAATAGTAAGTACTCTACAGTGCTACCCGATCCTCAGCTGGTTGAACCGCAAATGCAGAACCACAGATGCAGAGGGCCGATTATGACATTATCCTTAAATTTTCGACTTCAAGGAGGGTCGGCACCCCTAACCGCCATGTTGTTCAAGGGTCGACTGTAATATCATACTAATATTTAATCTGCAGGTTGGTCGTAGTTCAATTTATAAATAAATATGCCTCTAATGAGAGTAGATGCTAAACTATTCCCTCCCAAGAGGGGTGTACAATCAAAACGCTTGGTGACCATGGAAACAGGTGACAGCATAGGTAGGTGGCCATCAGGCTGGTAAGCAGATAATCCCAGAGAGAACTGACCGACCTGAAACCCAGTCTCTAGCGATCTGCCGCAGGCCTCTAAATGTTGCCCTGAATTGTTTGGGAAAGCTGATGCTTTGGAGAACATAGAAGTTAAACAGATAGTGCATTATCGTATATTTTCTGTTACACAATAATACTGTATTATCACCCACATTTTCCAAGCTGTCTGAGTTCTTTCTTTTCTGCTGCATGCAACTAAAACACCCATCTTTTTGAAAAGGGATAAAAGGAAATATTCCAAAATACTAACAGTGCTTGTATTTAAATGGTGACTCTATGGATAACTTCTTTTCTCCATTTTCCGTATTTTCAGCATGTGGATATATTACTTTTACAAAGAGCAAATGCAGCTGTTCCTCTTGTTTCTCAGCTTTTCTCCACCCCTCAGCACATTACGTTTTCCTGCAGCCTGATGAGAATCATGCAGGGAACTGAGGCCACAGGCCTCCCCAGTGCCCGCTTGTTCTTGAAGAAATCGGCAGAAGTGGGTGGGACGCAGGCCACGGGTTCCAGGAGTGCTCATACAGTTCCCTTCACATCCAGAAGAAAATACTAGTAACGACTTTTCAAGTTTGCTTCTGCAATCTGCGAGGGACTTTGCCCCAAATTAACGCTCATCCCAGCTTGAGCTCCCTGCCTGGGATGTGACTTGGTGATTACCATGGCCGCCTGGGTTCAAATGCTGGGACCTGAGCGACTCACTTAATTCTGTGCCTCAGTTTTGCCTTCTGTAAATGGGGTGTGATGACGATAGGGCTCATCTCTCAGGGTGCAGTGAGGATTAAATGAATGAGTCCAGACAAAGCCCTTAGAACACTGCCTGACACTTAGTACCTCTACAGAAAGATCGTCCGTAATGATTATTTCCCTTGCATCCCACACAGCTTGCTCCCTTGTATCCGTTGCTCAAATGTCACTGCCCCTGAGAAGCCTTCCATGACTCTCCAATATACCCCCCACCCCAGTGCACCCTGCCACACTTTAGCCCCTACCCTGCTTGATTTTCCTCCATAGCACTTATGTCTGTGTTTCTCACGCCTGAGGGGGCCTTTGCTTTCCTTACACTCTGGAGTAATCCCCAGGGCTTAGAATAGCACTGGCCATGTGGTCACTCAATTTTAGGCTTGAATGAATGAATGAATACATTTCCTATCTTTGTCCTCGTGTGAAACCCCACTTTACAGGGAAGGAAATAGGCTCAGAGATATTAAGTGAAGTGTCCAGGGCACACAGCTAAGAGGTGATTCAGCACAGCCTTGAAGCTGGGTCCCCTGACCCCAAACCCCGGGCAATAGGTGCTCAGTAACGCTTCAACAAGTGAGCCACTAAGTGCACGAGGGAAGGGGCCTGACTTTTCCTTTCCCGATTTGGAAGGCTCTCTCCGCCCCACGACAAAGACTTGACGTCACTCGTGGCTATAAATCGACAGTTTCAAAGGCTTAATTCTTCCACGCTCACTACAAACCCATTACACACATGAAAATAAACAAGTTTCTTTTTCAGGGGGAAAAAGAAGGATTTTCACAGCATCATAGAAACAACGCTTTACTTTTCATCTCACACAGCCTGTCTGGGCTTGGTCATGCTTGAGAGCCTGAGAAAGACTCCGAGCTAACACTCACATGAAAAATTGCTGTCTGCACAGCTGCCCAAGGCTCGTGGAAGAAGTAGAAATTTCTTTCTGTATCCATCTGTGTGTGTCCAGTGGTCATCAATTGCCCCCGGAATGGGGCCTGTGTGGGTAGGGTGGATCGGCTGCCCACAGTCAAAGGCAAAGAGATTTGACGAAAGGAAGAACACGTAGGCACGGGGGGCTGTAAACGATGGAGAGGGACAGCATGCTAGTACATTTTCACCATTTTTAAATGTATCATTAGCGCCCAAAGAGCCCCAGTGCCCTTATGCGGGGCTGGTTTCAAGTACATATCTGTCCTTTCCCAGGCCCATCAACATCCGCCAGTCTCAGATGGGAATTCTAATTGCACGCACGCATTCGTTCATTCACTCATTTCGTGCTGTTCAGTAATCTCTTCCCCCTCTCTGTCTTCCGGGCTCATGTAGGATGAACACCCTGGCCTTGTATTTGGTAGGGACCATGTGACTAATTCTGGCCAATGAGTTTGAGCAGAAACGATGAATGTCACTTTGGGGTTAGAACATTTCACTGCCAATGAGAGACCCTCCAGAATTCCAGCAATATTGGAGCCACTATCAGCCTGGATTCAGAGTGAAGGGGCAAGAGCAGCATTGCTAGACACCCATGATGAACATATAGGATGAGCAAGAAAAAAACTTTTGTTGCCGTGAGCCACAAAGGTCTGGGTTTCATTGTTATTACTGCAGTTTAACCTGGCCTATCCAGACTGACGCAGTGTAATCAACAGCGCCTAAGCCAGAGACCTTCCGTTTCAGTCCTGGGTCCTACAATTTGCTGGTTAAGCAACTTCGGGCAAGTCTCTGAGCTTGAGTCTCCCCGTCTGTAAAATGGGTATAATAGCAAAACCTGCCTCTCTGAGCATCTTCAGAAAATGGGAAGAGCTCAGGTAAACACCTGTGTTACGACCTGGGAGAAGTCATTAATCTCCAAGCCCCAGTCCTTCATCTGTGACATGGAGGCCATAACTGCTCCTAGTCTGCCGGGTTGATGTGGGGATTAAGTGAGATAATGCGAGAACTGAGCACAAGAAAGTAATTGTATCAGTTTGCTCTGGCTACCATAACAAAATCCATGGCCTGAGTGGATTAAACAACAGAAACGTATTTGCTCACAGTTCTGGAGGCTGGGAGGCTGAGATCAAGGTGTCAGCAGGGTTTGGTTTCTCCTGAGACCTCTCTCCGTGGCAGGCAGATGGCTCCCTTCTCACTGTCCTCACTCCATCTCCCCTCTCTGCACACCTGGTATCTCTCTGTAGGTCCTAATCTCCTCTTCTTTTAAGAACACCAGCCAGATTGGATCAGGGCCCACCCATATGGCCTCCTTTTAACTTAATTACATTTTTAAGGACACTATCTCCAAATACAGTCACATTCTGAGATCCTGGGGGTTAGGGTTTCAACTTATGAACTGGGAGGGGGGTGGTCATACTTGAGCCCATAACCTTAGTCAATGCATATTAGTTCTTATAGGGAGAGCTGGAGTGGAACTCTCTCTCTCACACACTGCCAATGGAGATGCAAACTTGTCCAACCATTTGGGGGCATTACTTGGCAACATCTACGCAAGAGGAACAGGCACATACCTTGTGATGCAGCAATTCCACCCCCACCAGATATGCATCCACATGTTCGCCCAAAGACAGGTACCAGCATATTCATGGCAGCACTGTTCATAATAGCCACAATCTGGGAGCTACCCAATCACCCACCAACAGTTGAATAGATAAATAATATGTGCTGTTTTCATGCAATGGAACAGTCCACTGCAGTGAGAACGAAGAGACTACAACCGCACACAACAACCTTGTGAAACTCACAAGCATAATATTGAGCAAAAGAAGCTGGACACAGAAAAGCACATGCTTTTTATTTAGTGTATACAAGGCTTACAAATAGGCAAAATTCAGGAGTGGATACACATGGCACCAGAAGTCCAGAGAGTGTTTACCCTTGGCGGGGGCAGACAGGTACGGACCAAAAGGGGACAATGTAGGGGGCCTTCTGGGTGCTGGAAATGTTCCATTTCTTGATCTGGGAGCTGATTATACCTATGTACTATGGACTAAATTGTATAACCCCCATCCCAAATTCATATGTTGAGGTCCTAACCCCCAATGTGATGATATTTGGAGATGGGGCCTTTGGGACATAATTAGGTTTAGATGAGGTCATGTGGGTGGGGCCCTCATAATGGGATTAGTGCCCTTATAAGAAGAGACAGCCAGGAGCTTGCTCTCGGTGTCTCTCTGCCATATAAGGACACCATGAGAAGGTGGCCATCTACCAGCCAGGAAGAGGATCTCACCAGCATCCAACCATGTTAGCACCCTGATCTCAGATTTCCAGCCTCCAGACTGTGAGAAATCAATGTCTGTTGTTTAAGTCACCCAGTCTGCGGTACTTTGGCAGCCCAAGCTGACTAAGTCATTGTGTGGACCCCATGGAGCTCTACACTAATGGTTTGCACAACTTTCTGTAAGTTATGCTGCAATTAAAAGTTTTCAGGGAGTGGGCAGTAGGGGAGTAATTCCTTCTGGGAGAAAACAAAGTCTTCCTCAACCAATCTAGGTCAAATCAGTGACTCTCCTCTCTTCTGCCTTCTGACAGCCCCACCCCAGCTTCTTCTCTGCCTTGCCCCAACCCTCGGCAGCCCCAGCCCTGACCTGGGCTCAGCCCGCATCTCGGGGTCACCCCCACTGCCCCAGGTTTGCAAATGTTCCTGCTCCCAGCTCAGCCCTCTCACCTGTTCTCAGTAAGTGCTCACCTACTTGACCTGCACAGGTTCTGAACAGGAGCGCCTTCCCAGCCCCAAGCCTGGAGGCAGATGTTGTGTCATGGCCCCTCCCGACCTCCTTTCTAATTTGCCAGCCTGACACCTGCTCCTTGACCCCGCTCCTTGGGAAAAAAGCTCATTTTCTGCTGACCCAGATTCTGTGCCTTTGATGGTGAATAAGAAGTTGGACTTTACCACCAGAGACTGAAGCTCTGCAAATGGCTCACTTAGATCTGGGGAGAAAAAGAAAACAGTTCAGCTCAGGGTCTGGGGCCTCTCTTCGTGGGAAGAGCACCCACCAGGGAGTCAGAAGGGAGAGGGCCTTGCCCCGGGAAGCTCAGTCAGTGAGCACTGGATGGGCCCTTCAGTTCATCTTATCCAGAAATGGCAAGGTATATTTCCCTTTCATTTTTTAAGCTTTATGGAGGTATAACATACATACCAGAAAATTCACCTTTCTGACAAATATCATATGATATAACTTATATGTGGAGTCTAAAAAATGATACAAATGAACTTATTTACAAAACAGAAACAGACTCACAGACATAGAAAACAAACTTATGGTTACCAAAGGGGAAAGCAGACGGAGGGATAAATTAGGAGTTTGGAATTAATAAATACAAACGACTATATATAAAATAGATAAACAACAAGGTCCTACCGTATAGCACAGGGAACCATATTCAATATTTTGTAATAACCTATCATGGAAAAGAATCTGAAAAAGAACATATATACACACACACACAAATACATATATGTAAATATATGCACACACACACATATATACACACACATATAACTGAATCACTTTGCTGTACACCTGAAACTAACACAAATATATATATATATATATATATATATATATATAAAACTGAGTCACTTTGTTGTATACCTGAAACTAACACAACACTGTAAATCAACTACACTTCAATTAAAAAATTTTTTTCAAAAAGGTTATGGGTAAGCCTAGCTGTGGAGTATATGCATAAAACATTTTTAAAAATTCACCTTTCTAAGGGTACGATTCACTGACTATTAGTTTATTTACAGAGTTGTGCAGCCACCAACAAAATCTAATTTTAGACTATTGCCATCACTGCAAAGATAAACAACTGGGTGAATTATCAGTCATTCCCATGTCTCTTCCATCCTAGACAACCACTGATCTACTTTCTAACTCTGTGGATTTGCCTATTCTGAACATTTCATGTAAATAGTATCATACAGTATGTAGGGTTTTCTGTCTGGTTTCTTTCACTTAGCAAAACATGTTTGAAGTTCATGCATGTTATCGCATGTATCAGTGCTTTATTTCTTTTTATTGTCATGGTATGCTAGCGCATGGATACACCACATTTTGCTTATCCATTTACGAGTTGATGGACATTGGGGTTGTCTCCATACGTTTGGCCATTATGAACAATGCTGCTGTGAACATTTGCATGCAAGTCTTTTTGTGGATGTATGTTTTCATTTTTCTTGAGTAGATATGAATGAATAATCGGGGCAGCACTGGGATTTGAAGGATGGAAAGGTAAAGGTGGCTGGAGACACAGCACAAAGTATGGAGGCCTTGCTTCGTGAGACAGCATCGTGAGGGAGGGGACGGGGCTTAGTTTGAGCTTTGAAGTCAGACCCAGGTTCAAATCCGTACTCTGCCACTTACTCTTTCTTTGACTTTTGGTCAAGTTGCTAACTTCTCCAGCCTCGGTTTCCTCATCCACAAATACTGATAGTAATACCTACCTTGCTGGCTGATGTCAAGATCAAAAGAGACGGCTTTTGTCTAAGTGTCCAGCAAGAAGCTGTGTGCACGCTCGGGGGGCAGAGCTGGCTGCTCAAGCATCCCATGGCACCCACATCCCCAAAGGTCCGTGAGCACCGGCTGGTATTTCTCGAGCAGCAGTGGCATGACACGTGGCCCACTGGGACAGGGCATGGCATGTATGCCTTTCCTCAAGCCAAAGCCATGCTGGGCAGACATCACAGGTCCCTCTGCTGTCCTCTCATGGTGGCTGAGCCAGAGCTTCTGTGTCTTCCCTCCATCTTCAGCCAATTTGGCAGCACGGCCCATATGGATATAATGTGGCCAGCTGGCTCCAGGCCAATAGGCCCACAGGAGGGGTGTAGAGCCAGGCTTGACAGTCTCAAGGGCCTGTTCCTCTTGGAATAAGGTGCGCTCAAGGGGAAAATTCTATACACCCCATTATACTAATCCCCAAGAAAAGGTCAGGTCTGCCTATGGTTGAACGTGGTAGTTAGAAGCTGTGACCTTGACCCAATTGCATAACTCTCTAAGGCTTCATTTTCTCATCTCTAGGAGTGAAAGAGGGCTACTATGAGGATTAAATAAATTGAGTTATTTAAAAGCACTTAGCACAGAGTTTGGCCCACAGGAAGAGCTTAATAAATGCTAAATAAAGATTACATTTTCCCTTCTGGACTGAAGCCTCCATGAAAGCAGGGTCTGTAGCAACTGTGTGGGCCCTGGCATCCTAGTACCCAGCAGAGCTTGGCACATAAAGGCACTCAAATAAATACTTGTGAGCCAGTGAACGAAGGTGTTCTCACAGCCCTCTGCCTTTGCCCAGTCATAGAACGGATCACCCTGGACTGAAATTGAACCTTGACTTCTCAGCCCCAAGAAAGCCAAGACCGTGGATGAAACTCAAAACATGTCTGAGGGACACAGCTGAAGGCTGGAGTCACCCTAATCATAGGGGTTGACTGAATGAACAGGCTTTGGAGTCAGATATGGGGGTTCTGGTGAATGACCTTAAGCAAGTTACTTATTCTCCCTGCATCCCGGTTTCTCACCTCATAGGGTTCTTTTACAGATTAAATGAGCCAGCAGGTGTGAAACCCTTAACACAATGCCTGGCATAAAGTAATCGTTCAGCTGGTGGCTAGTTATTATTATTAGGATCATTAAGAATCATCAAGAACGGGTACTCAAAGGGAACTATATTCGATATCCTGTGATAAACCATAATGGGAAAGAATATGATAAAGTATATACACGTATAACTGAATCACTTGGCTGTACGGCAGAAATTGACACAACACTGTAAATTAACGATACTTCAATAAATTTTTTTTTAAAAAAAGAGTGGGTGCGGGCTTCCCTGGTGGCGCAGTGGTTGAGAGTCCGCCTGCCGATGCAGGGGACACGGGTTCGTGCCCCGGTGCGGGAGGATCCCACGTGCCGCGGAGCGGCTGGGCCCGTGAGCCGTGGCCGCCGAGCCTGCGTGTCCGGAGCCTGCGCTCCGCAACGGGAGAGGCCACCTGTGCTCCGCAACGGGAGAGGCCTCAACGGTGAGAGGCCCGCGTACCGCAAAAAAAAAAAAAAAAAAAGAATGGGTGCTCAGAACAGAACAAGTTTGCATCCCATTAAGCAATAAGGAGCCTCAACCTCTGCCTCCGTTCTTGTGGGAACAGGAGGCTGCCTTCCTGCCCGTTATGCAAAAAGACAAAGGCACGTTCGATTTTGGCTGGAGCAAAGAGCTCTGTATGAGACGACGGCGGGAAGGTGGAAGTGACTTCATTTTCATTCATCTTCCCTGGGCTCTTTCGTCTGACACTGGCAACAGAGCTTTAAGCCTTTGATATTGGCTTGTCCTGATTCATTACCCTGGGCTCTCTCTGCACACCCACTTCTGCCAGCTGAGTGGCAAAGCTGGGCTCCAGTTGGACCCAATCAGAACTTAAGGGCTCAGCAGGGACTGGAAAGCTCCTGGGTTGCCTCTCTGCCGCTGCTTGCCTTGCCTTGCCTTGCTGAGCTATTTCCTTCCCTGATTTGCATTTTCTTCCCCCACCCCCGAGAAACACTACCAGCCCTCCACCGTCCTGTGGAAATGTCCACCGGGTAATGGCTCTTAAAACATCAAATTGCATCAAGTACAAGGGCTGCTGCGAGGCCCATCTTCAGCAAGGAATTTTCCCGTTTGGTTTGGACGTCCAGTGGAGCATTAGACAGCAGTTTAATCATTATTACCGGTGCTGTGCTGCGGCTCTCTGGAGAAGCACTAAACTGGAATGAAAAGGAACTGACATAATTAGCCTGACACAGTCCAATAGGGAACTATTACACCAAAGGTAATGAGAGCCAATGATATGTTAATGTTATTGTAAGAAATTATGCCGGTGCAACAAAGTGGTTTTGAGTTGGGGGGGGTGGGGAGGTGGGAAACAAGCTTGGAATTTTCCCAGGCAATAGGCTAATGGAAAAAGGATCAGAAGACTCATAAAACCCCCTTTTCTTTGTCCCCGACTTGCCTGTGTTCACTGGTGGTGAGGATCTGTTATCAGCACTGCAGGACGCTGCAGGGGCCACGTAGGCAATGCTGCTGCTGTAGATATGAACAAGTGGCTAGATGTTTGTTCAACTAGGAAAATTAAAATCTCAAGAAAATTACTCTGAGCACTAAAAATCGATGGTGGGATAATGTAATAATAGTCCCTTAAAGCTGTTCAAAGCTGCACAGTTTACAATGTATTTACATGGCCCTTATAAGAAGCCAAGGGTACAGTCAAAAGGCAAGGACTGGGCTTCCCTGGTGGCGCAGTGGTTGAGAGTCCGCCTGCCGATGCAGGGGACACGGGTTCGCGCCCCGGTCCGGGAGGATCCCACGTGCCGCGGAGCGGCTGGGCCCGTGAGCCGTGGCCGCTGAGCCTGCGCGTCTGGAGCCTGTGCTCCGCAACGGAAGAGGCCACAACAGTGAGAGGCCCGCGTACCGCAAAAAAAAAAAAAAAAAAAAAAAAAAAAGGCAAGGACTCTGCCGCTTACTAACTCCCGTCCCTCATCAAGTAACTTAACATCTGTGGGCCTCAGTTTCCTCACCTCCAAAGGAACAAGCATGCCTGCCTTCAAAGTTAGAATCCTGCTTATGAAGCTCCCATGACACAGCAGGCATGCAATAAAGTGCAGTTAATACTGTGCCAGTTAATTGTGTATTTGAGCAAGGTTTACGAAGTCCGGCTCTGATGAGTGTAAAACATTCACGAGAAATTATCGATTAACGTTCAGCCTCAGAAAAGGGAATGTGGGCTGCATTGTCCCAAAGCAGTAAATGTCAACATTTCTAAAACCTAAAATAATGAATTAACCCCCATCTTTCGTGTTGATTGGAGTCTTGGCTAAAGTTGGTGTGACACCTGTTAGAATGACTTTTATCAAAAAGACAAAGAAAAGCAAGTGTTGACCAGGACATGGAGAAAAGGAAGCCCTTGTGTACTGTGGGTGGGAATGGAAATTGGTACAGTCTTTATGGAAAATAGTATGGAGCTTCCTCAAAACACTAAAAATACAACTTCCGTGTGATCCAGCAATTCCACTTCTGGGCATATATCCAAAGGAAATAAAATCACTGTCTCAAAAAGATATCTGTACTCCCATGTTCACCGCAGTTTTATTCATAATAGCCAAGACACGGAAAAAACCTAAGTGTCCATTAGCAGATGAATAAAGAAACGTGGTGTACATATACACTAGAATATCATCTGGCCTTAACAAAGAAAGAAATCTTGCCATTTGTGACAACATGGATAGACCTTTTATGCTAAGTGAAATAAGCCAGACACAGAAAGACAAATACTGCATGATCTCACTTATACATGGAATCTAAAAAAAGTTCAACTCTTAGAAGCAGAGAGTAGAACGGTGGTTACAAGGCTAAGAGGCCAGAGAAGTGGGGAAGATGTTGGTCAAAGGATACAAAGTTTCAGATATGTAGGATGGATAAGTTCTGGAGATCTAACGTACAGCATGGTCACCATAGTTCACAATACTGTATTGTATACGTGATGTTTGCTAGTAGAGTAGGTCTTGATTGTTTTTACCAAAAAAAAAGGAACTATGTGAGGTGATGGATATGTTAATCAGCTTGATTGTGGCAAACATTTCACAATATATATGTATATCAAAACATCATGTTGTACACCGTAAACACAGACAATTTTCATTTGTCATATACACCTCAGTTAAGCTGGACAAAATAAATAATCCCAAATAAACAAAGTTGGTGTGACAGGTGAAGTTTGGACTTTGCCTCATGTAATTCATTTTTGTTTTTTGGGATCTGAGTTCTCTGAACACAAGTATAAAAAGAAAAGAAACCTAAACCAACCCCATGGAAGGCAGTAACTCTCTATGGTTCCACCTTTCTCCCCTGGCTTCCTTTCAAAGTTAAAAGAATAATTAGAACTAATATGCATATGCACACAACTTACAGTTTACCTATTGATTTCACATCCACTGCCTCCTCCTTCCAAAACAATCCCAGTGGTGGTAGGGAAGGCATTTTCTTCAATCCCATTTTACAGATGAGAAGACCACGGCTTCATAGGTAAAGTGCTCCCCAAGGTCACACAGCGGAGGAAGGTGAGGCAGGATGTGAACTTCAGCTTTGATACCAAGCTCCAGACCAAGAAGGCTCTATCGCCGGGCTGCTCCCCACTCAGACACCCCTCCGCAAACCTCAGCACCCTTGGTGCAGGCATTCTTGGGTTACTACCACATAGCAAGACTCCTTCCCATTTCGAAGGGCTGTCCCTTGCCGCCTGGGGGGGGTGGGAGAGTTGGCCACATGGGCGTGCCTGGTCCAAATCTGGGGGATTCCGCTCCAACCACCCACCCAACCCCCACTGATACTCTCCATCCATCTCCTCAGACCAAATCCGCCTAGAACGCAGGTGGGCGTAGCTGTGGGTGAAGACTTAGAGCGAGCGTCTACAAGGTGGGCAATAGCAGCAGGAGCGTCTTAGAAGCCCTGGCTGTCGGGTCCTATCCCAGACCTACTGAGTCAGAACCTCCGGGCGTGGGGTCCAGCCATCCACGGTTTCCCAAGCCCCCTAAGTGATTCTGATGCCCACTGACATGTGAGAACAACTGGTCTACACAGGGAGGAGAAAAAGGGCACTGGGTAGGGCCATCCTTGCCCATATCTCCCCCCATACCGCATTGCCTTGGACCCTGGACGCAGGAACTGGAACCTCAGACCCAGCGAGAGAGGCTCACTTTCTTTCCCCTTCCCAGGCTCAGTGCTAGGGTGAGACTGGACGACAGCTCAGTGTGGGAGAGAGAGCAGTGACCCAGGAGTCGGGACACCTGGTCTTAAGTCTCCGCTTTGCCCCCGACTTCCTGGGGGTCCCTGCAGGTACCTTCTCCTCTCTGGGCCTCAGTCTCCACATCTGTAAAATGAGGGTGCTGAACTACACACACACCAAGATCCCTTCCAGCTCTGACACTCAGGAGATGCTAAGGAGCTCAGGCAACACGGAGAAGTGACAGCGGACGCCCAGGGGGTATGGCCTTTGTCCATCCCTGCTTCCCTCCACTCGGGCTCTGGGTGGGGAGACCAGCTGCTCCGGGGAGACCAGCTGCTCCAGCGAGATCAGCACCCATTTGTCCCATGCAGATTCCTCAGCCAACCAGGTCAAGCTGCTGATAGAATTTCAGATGCTTAGTCATACTTTTTTGAGTAAATATCATGGTAAAAAGACATGACATTTCCGGGGCCAGTCTTCAGCATTAATAAAAGATTCCAAGAACAGGGTGACCTTTTCACAAAGGATTTGTAAATGCCAAAAACTACATAAAACCTCTCTTTCTGAGGCAGACAGGATTGTCACAGCTCAGCATTTATTCCCTCACATGTGAGGCTGGCTCTTTTTTCTCCCAGTTCCATGTGCTGGCTGGTGAGAAGCTGTGAGGGCTGTCTGGGGGAAAGTGGAGGAGGAGGAGGGAGGGAAGGGAGGGGAGATGAAAATGAAGGAGGACAGGTTGGGGGAGGAAGAGCAGAGTTGCAGGCAGGGCCCACCCTGGACCACAGTGGGGTTTTATGGCATCTCTTGGCCACTTAGGAGGCCCAATGGGACAAAACACCTAAACTGCCATCTTTTACCCACCACCAGAGGGCTGTCCTATGTCACTTCCATTCAGGCCAAGGAAAGGGTGGCTCTTGCCAGCAACCAGCCAGCACAATGAGAAATCGAAACTATGTCTGAGGGCCTGGCCGATCCCACGGGAGTCCTAGGCTGGCCTCCACCTTACGTAGATTAAAGCCCAAACACCCCTCCACCACTGGCCTTCCCCACATTTCACAGACCCTCAGAAGGCAGGGAGGCAGCACAGCCTATGGAACTCTGGGGTCAGACCAGTCCCAGGCTGGACTCTTTCCAAGCCTCAGTTTCCTCATCTCTGAAAGGGGCTCCCCTCTTAAAGGTTGAGCGATGAGGCCATAGCATCACCAGGCATAAAATTACAGAACCACTGGAAGGAGCCGTTTCCAGCATGGTGCCGCAACTGTTCTTCGATCTTTCTCATTTGCACAAGTTTCTGCAGCTGTGCGGATTCTGAGCACTTTCAGAGTGGATTTCGCTCCTCCGCCCAGATAGTTGTATCGAGTCCTTCCCGCTCCACAGCCTAGGACGGCTGCCAGGGACCTGGGGGAGTGGGGGAGACACCCCAGAGAGGAGAAACCTTGGCTTGGAGCTGTTCACCAGAGCATCCATGATGACCTGGCCCCAGACATACCCTCACCACTGCTGCCTCTGCTGGGACGGATGCTTGATGCACGGCCATTGGCTGCCCCTTTGCAGGGTTCATTGTGCAATGATGCTTGACAGATACTGATTTTCTTTTAAAAAGACGTGCATTATAGCAGAGGAAATAATAATACACATCAGTGACACGAGGCAACTGTCCAGTTCGTGAGGATAGAGTGGATTTCACTGCTCTGCTCAAGTGCCTAACTCGTGAAGGATTTTAGCAAGTCTGGAATCTGGGAGGTCTGCAAAGAGCTTTTCAATTCAACGATCACGCTTTTAGGGCTATTATGGACGGGCCAGGCCACTGCTGAGCAGCCAGCAACCCCCCATGGAGAAGCCTGGCCCCTGCCCCTTAGGAGCTTCAGAGTAATGAGAGATGAGTCCTTACAACAGCCCCGGGGATTAGGTAACATGAAATGAAAGCCCAGAGAGGGTAAGAAATTTGCCCCAAGTCACACAGCTGCACATGGCGGAGCTCAGATTTTCACCTATTCCCTCACTGCTCTTTAGCCCATCCTACAGGAAGTGAGCCCCAGCCTGATTTCAGGTAGGATGGCACAGTGGTTAAGAAAGCTGAGCTCTGGAATTCTCGGTTCTTCCTGACTAGTGATGCCAGTTGAGCTCATTTCCTGTTTTGATGAGTGGGGATGTCACTTGATTCCACGAGGCAGCTGTCAACACCTCCTGTGCTCCCTCCATGGACAAGGTGGAAAAGCGGGGACAAGGTGTTATTACAGTTGAGAAGATTCCTATGACCTGCTCCTCGGCCCTCCCCCGTCACCTGGAGAACTCCCTTTCAGAGGGCTGCCCAGAGAGTGTCAATTAAAGATGACTCTGGATCAACATAGAGGAAGGTCTCTATTTACCCACATGGATTTTCCCTGCTCTTGGCTTTGTCCTCCTCCTCATTCATGCATTCCTTCATTCGATATATTACACATCAAGCACCTGCTATGTCCTGGGCTTAGGTCAGGTGGTGGAAATATCACGGAGGGCACAGCAGACATGGTCCCCGACTTGACGGAGTTTACAGCCTGGTGGGGAAAACAGAAAACTTGGGAAGCGATAACCATTGAGGGTGGCAAGTGCCACGACAGGAAGGCAAGATCTCCTAGCAGCACTGGGCTGGGGAGCCCAGCCTGGGGGTGTGCGGGGAGTGAGGGGCACCCACACTGACATGTGAAATGTGAGGTACCCAGGTGAACGGGGTGGGACAGAAGCAGGTTCCAACCAAAGGGAATAACATGTACAAAAGTCCAAATTTCAGAGAGAACGAGGGATGATGCAGATAGACCAGTTTAGCTAGACCATGGGCTGGTAGGTGGGGGTCTGCTGAGCCATGAGGCTGGAGGAAGGAACAGAGACCAAATCGTGAAGCGCCCGGCACCCAGGCTTTATCCGGGATTCAGGGTGATCCATTGAAGGATTCCGAACAGAGTCATCATGGTCAGGTTCACCTTTGAAGAGAATTCTCTGGTTGCTGTTAGAGAACGGGTCGAAAGAGTCAAACCTGGAGGCAGAGCGCCCAGGTAGGGTCCCAGGTAACGGTCCAGGTGAGAGAAGGTGATGGTTTGGACCCGAGTAGTCGTACTGGGATGAGAGAAATGAGCAAACTCAAGTCAGATCAGAGAAGTAGAAAAGACAGATGTTGGTGATGCGAGAGGGTACTGCTAGGGCTGGGGAAGAGTCCTGGCCAGTGTCAGACCCCAAATAGCAAGAGCAAAGGGGTGGCTTTTAGCCCCAGTCAAGATGCATAGATCCAGAGGTCAGAGCCAAGATCATGTCCATTTGAGCAAGTCTGAGGAGGGCAAATCAGGAAGACATCCAAACCAGGTCCCCATGGGGACCCAGGATGTGCCAGGAGGGAGGAGGCCAGAAGGGTCAGGGAACCAGGGAAGTGAGCCTGGCAGGGGGAAGGCAGGCCCTCAACCCACCACCTGGGGTCCTGCGACCCTTTCATGTGGGCTAGGTCCAGCGCAGAGGCAACAGCCCTGAAGGGCAGCTGAAGTGACAGCCCACGCTGACAGGGTCAGAGTGCAAAGCCTGCTGGAAGGTTTAACACCCAGGCACAGGCGTCTCAGGCTCGCAGCTGCTCCTGCGGGCGGCCCGAGTGTCTCCGTCTGACAGTAAGGTCTGTGCAGCCGTCAGCCACATGGCTGCCAAGAAAACAATTGCCTTCTCTGACTACATTAATAGGAGTTTAGTGTCTGGATCGATGTGGCTAAGAGTCCCGCTGCAGTCGGCACTTGTCAAGCTGTATCTGGAGCCCAGGTGCTGTTAGGAGCTGACTCACACACTTCCCTGGGGGTCCCCTTCAACCCAGGTCTAAACAGCCTACGCTTTCCCTTTCGGGTGACCGTGGCCCCATCTCCATGGCTGTAGGCTCCACACACCCCGCCCCGGGAATGTCCCACCTGCAGCTGGAATTGACTGGGATGCTCTGTAATGGCAGGGGTGCAGGTCCAGTGTCGCCAGACCACCTCAGATGTTCAGAGAACTGAGAACTTCAGATTTACATGGGAAATCGAATGATTTTTAAATGCTGGTCCAAATGTTCTTAAAAACTCAGTACAGGTCAAATGCCTCTATGGACTGGATCAAGCCTGCAGCCTCACTCTGTGACTTCTACCGAACCAAGACCTCTGTGATGGTTGATGTCATGTGTCACCTTGACTGGCCATGGGCACCCAGATTAAATGTTATTTCTGAGCGTGACGGTGAGGGTGTTTCTGGATGAGATCAGCATTTGAATCTGTGCACTGAGTTATGCAGATGCCCTCCACCTCCAGTGTGGAGGGGCCTCGTCTAATCTGTTGAAGGCCTGAGTAGAAAAAAAAAAAAGGCAGAGGAAGAAAACGCCCCTTTTTTCCTGCCTCCCTGGCTCGAGCTGGGACATCCCATCTCATCCTCTCCTGCCCTTGGACTGGGATTTACACCATCGGCTCCCCTGGTTCTCAGCCTTCATACTCAGACTGAACTACACCATGTGTCTACACGCATGAGTGCATGTGTGGGTGTGTGCATGTACATGTGTGTTCCTGGGTCTCCAGCTTAAAGACAGCAGACTGTGGGACTTCTCAGCCTCCAAAATCACAGGAGCCAATTCCTCATTACACAGATAGACAGATAGATAGATAGATAGATAGATAGATAGATAGATAGATAGATAACCCGTTTCTCTGGAGAACCCTGACTCTGTTTTACAAGTGAGGAGAGCGGAGGTCAGAGCACATAGTTCAGCACCAAGGTAACCTTGTTGGCACTGGCCCTTGCTTTGTTCCTTTCTCCAGCCACACCCTGTACCCAGTCCGCAAATGTCTACCTTGATCCCTAACGCCCGAACCCCTATCTTTGTGCCTAGGATCTCAGCACCTCTAAAACACTGTTGAGCTCTGTCCTGCAAGGATGCTCAGCCTGACCCTGATCCCAGCCCCCGGGGGGCCCTTTCCTGCTGCCGGATCTGCTTCCTCGTTTTGCCAGCCGCGCAAGCCTGCCAGTGAACCTGGAGAGCCAAGGCGTCCACCTGCCCCCGTACTGGGCCTTCCTGACCCTTGTGCCCCTTCCCTGTTGCTGCTGTAACAAATTACCACAAACTCAGTGGCTTAAAACCACACAAATATATTATCTTACAGTTCCGGAGGTCAGGAGTCCCAAACGGATCTTAAGGGGCTGAAATCAAGGGGTCGGCAGAGCTGCACTCTGTCTGAAGGTTCTAGAGGAGAATCTATTTGCTTGACTTGTCCACCTCTAGAGGCTGCTGCGTACCTTGGCTCATGGCCTCCTTCCTCCCTCTTCAAAGCACATGGCGCGGCCACTCCCTCCCACGTTACATCTCCTCTCTGACTCTCACCCTCCGCCTGCTTCTTATAGCGACCCACGTGATACATTGTGCCCGTCTGGGTAATGGGCACGATGTGTCACGTGGGTCGCTCAAAAATCTCATTTTGAGATCCTTAACTTAATCACATTGCACAAGTCTCCTTTGCCATGTATACAGGTTGTAGGGATTAGGATGCAGACATTTGGTGGGGGGAACATTATCCTGTCCACCACACACCTCTCCTTCCATCTGAATGCCTGTCCATCCCAACATGCTCAGTACTTGTCCACCATGGTACGTGGGTCTGGCCTCTGGCTCTCCTCCAGCTGTGGTTCCATGGACAAGCAGAAAGACATGTAGCAGACATTCAGACCACGAGCCAGAAGGGAAAGACAACACAGCACTAACACATTAAGTGTTAGTGTGGGTGTGCCTGTGCATATGGGTGTGTTTGTGTGTGTCACAGCGGGAGGGGCAGGAAACCCTGAACCACAGGCAGGTTCTCCACCCCTCCTCCTGCTTCGGGTCCCGCGGGTATTGCTGCCTAAGCCCCTTACTCTGAGTCCACGCTCTGAAGTGTCAGGTCAGCATCTTTCCCCACCCCCCAGGTCACTTACCAAATTGGATTAGCTGTGGACAGAGCCCATTAAACAAATGCACCTCCCAGCCTTGATTTACTGGAAGAAAATAAGAGACGTTTTCCTTTCTGGGAAGGTATCATTCTTGGGGTGCTAACTGCAGAGACTACCCTCCGGCAAGCTTTCTGTGTAACCCATCTAGTTAGGCCAGGGGACTCTGCGACTCAGAATCCTAGAATCAGAGCATCAGTGCTGAGAAGGGGCCGGGAGTTCATTCAGCCCAGAGAGGTCCAAGGATTTGAACAGGCAACACCACCTGTCAGGAGACAAACGGGCACCAAAAGCCTG
Organism: Physeter macrocephalus; assembly: GCF_002837175.3. Classification (NCBI taxonomy): domain Eukaryota; kingdom Metazoa; phylum Chordata; class Mammalia; order Artiodactyla; family Physeteridae; genus Physeter; species Physeter macrocephalus. The sequence continues at coordinate 90,313,827 of NC_041227.1, read as the reverse complement.
GATCCTAACTCCAGGGGACCAAGAGTCTGGGGATGCTTGGAAGTCGAGGCTGTCAAGAGCATGACAATTGACATCAGCAGGTGACGGGACCTTAAGTGCTGCCCCATCCCATCCCCCACGCCACCAGGAGCTCCAGGGGCAGGAGCGGGGGCGCTTTGGCCAAGGAGCTACCACAGAGCTGCAGCCGAGTAAGTGAACTGAACTCAATGAATAAGGCAGCACGTGCCTGGTTCAGAGAACAAATTCTGATTTCAGACAAAACGAGCCTCAACTCCTAGCTCCATAAGCACTCCCTAGTTTGGGATCTCAGGCAAGTCATTTAGCCTCTCTGTTCCTCGGTTTACTCGTCCATAAAATAAAACCTACCTCTTATAGTTGCTAGAGTAATTAATGTGACACTGTGGAAAGCAATCAGCACAATGCTTAGACTCTAGTGATTATTATTATTAATATTTGTAACATTTAGCACATGAGGGCAGAGCCAGACAAGCAACCCAGAAGATCTGACATGGATTCCTCAGGGTGACATGGGAATGGCCTCCACCCTCCCCGCCTGTGTCTGGGGGGTCCTCGGGCCTGGCCTGGGACTGAACCTGAGCTGGGGCTCAAAAGGCCCTACCTGTGGGGAGGTGCGCCAAGCAGGGCATCCAGCATGTCACTCCCATGGCAAAATGAAGGTCTAGGTCACCCAGGACCAAGAGACCCTGTCCAGGACAGCAGAAGGGCCTCTCTCTCTAAACGAAGCTGCTAAGCGCTAACTGCAGGCTGGAACACACCAGCTTAGTCTGGGCCTCCTGGTCAGACCTGAGTGGACAGAGGGCACTGGACCCCAGACCAGGAGGAACAGGGAGGTCAGCATGGCCTTGGGTACACCCCAGCCTCCCCGGTGGGCCACTGCTTCCTCACCTGTAAATAGAGGACCTAGACCCACTGATCCTTCGGGCTTCTTCAATCAGCTGCAAACAATGAAATCTGCTGTCTGGATAGTTTCCGCAGAGAAGGGATTTATAGCATGGAGACAAAACTCACCCCAGTTTCTGCCCCCATTTTGAGTAAGTGAGCGAACCACGTCTCCCAACCAGAAAAAAGGAACCAGACATAAGAGGAGTGCTCCGTCTGGTTCTGGCCCCCCAAACAAACAGAATCTCAAGCCTTTCCCATTATTGGCTAAGCCCATAACAAAACAAAACAACACGAAACAAAACAACAACAACAACAAAAACGTTTATCCCTGACTTTTGCGATGCTGATACCTGAAAATTTATCACAATCTTTGAGGATGATGCATGCAAATGGCTACTTGCACCATGAATGGACTCAGGCTAACTCAGCAACCTTGATAGCTTTGCCCTGGGTTTTTTCTTTAAATTCCTGTTGTCTTTCTCCTTATGAAGTCTGACTCCCTTGAACTTCTTTACAAGGCAGCTTATTCTTCTCTAAATTCTTTGTCTCTGGGTCTTCCTTTCACATTATGACTGCACAGAATGACTGAGCGGGGCAGAGAAACAGATTCAAGGTTAAGCGTCCATAAGGAACATCTAAAACTTGGTCACAGAACTGGCCTGAAGTGGATCCACGTGGCTGATCCTGCCATGTACTGAACATCAAGATCTCAGGGACACAGCACTAATGGGAGATGTCCAGGACAGGAAATGCACCGCCCGGGGACAAGACCACGCCCTGGGAATGGGGGCAGGTTGGTAAATCCACCAAGACCCAGCATGACCTTTGGAGCCCCATGGATGTGGGTTTGAATCTTGTCTCCACCATTCATGACACTTGGACTTTCTGAGCCTCAGTTTCCTCTTCTGTAAAATGGGAATAATTAGAACCCACTTCATCAGTGTGTTGTAAAGTTTAAAGGGCCAGGAGCAAAACAGGCCCCCAGTGCCCTTGACTTTGCTTCCTGTCCTTGAGCCTATAGGCACCAACATGGGGTTGGGGTCCAAGGATGGCGGCAGCCAGCAAGGGCAAGGAGGGAAGTGGGGGCCTATGTTGACGAAAGAGAAAGAGTTGGGAATGGCCCCAGGTGTTAGAAATGGGAACAATGACAGCTACGGGGAAGAGAGGGGAAGAGCTGGGGCTCTGGATGGAGACTAAGGTCTGTTTGCATAAGTCGGCCCCAGCATCAGGGTCTGATAAGCTGACAGCAAGATCAATGCTGAGCCCACGGGGGAGGCTGGAACTACAGGACATCTCCAGCCTCCACTCAGGCTTGATCCTGTCACCTGACCTCCAGCCAAGCTTACTGCTGGATCTGAAGGCCCCAGTGAAGTGAGAGGAGGGTTTTGCAGGAAGGGGAAGGGGTAAGCGCTGTGTGCCCCATCCCCATCCCCACTTCTGCCCGTGATAGATGGGACGTGACTTTCCACACTCGGCCACTTTCATCACCACCTACTCCTGCTCACTGAGCAGCTAGTAGCTGAGGCTCTACGTGACTCTGGAAGCGCAGGAGCTTGGCCGTGGCCACAGAAAGAAGTCAAGTCACCTTTAGCTCCAACCAGGTGTGCGTCACCACTCCCTCCCTTGGCAGCCACACTCTGCTGGGTCCACTGTGTCACAGCAGCCAGTCTCTCCTGCCATTCAGCAGACAGCAGGTCTGATGGCTGAGACATCAGCAGACACAAATCCCTAACCCCTGGCTGACACCAGGGACCAGAGGACTCCTTAAAGGAAGAATCGCCAGCATGGCCACTGAATGGCTGAAAACCCTGAGGCTGCTCTCTCCAACCCCAAGGACCTGGCCTTGGGACGGCAGCCTTGCCTCTGGGCCTGGGACTCCGGGAACCTCAGAGTCACATCGCTTCTATATAGACACTTGTACAGCCCTATGGGCTTACAAAGCGTGTCCACATTTCCAATCTCATTAAATCCTCACAACAACCCTGATAAGCAGCCAGGGTAATAACGGTCCTCTGCATTGCACAAACTGTGAAGCTGAAGCTCAGAGAGGCTTAGTGACTTGCACAAGGTCACACAGCCAGGAAGTGCCCGAAGTGAGACAGAAACCGGGGCTTCAGCCTCGAGGAACATGCTCTCTCCTCTCTGCCTCAGCTGCACCTTTCAAGGAGTGAGCTCCCCGTCAGTTGGAGGGGCAAGCTGAAGCTGTGGAGGGGCCTTCCCGGGAGGTGGCACTTGGGGACGGCTCAAAGTCCTGGGTCAAGTCATACGCAGATTTGTCATGAGTTCTCTTGAGAAGAAATCACAGTTTGTTCTTTGAGCAACATCAGCCACAGACCTACAACATTAGCCACTTTTCCTTCCCCATCACAAGGAGGGAAAAACACCCCAAATCGGGCAAAGGCCTCTTTCATTTCTCCCTTGACTTAAGCAGCAGAAAGAGCCCCGTGCTCAGGGCCAAGCCTTCATGTAGATTCCTGGCTCTTCTGCTCAAGTCGTGTGGCTTTGGATAAAGCAGCTCAGCCCCCTAACTGAGTCATCTGTAAAATGAGAATGATGCCACCACCACTACCCGCATCTCAACATGCTTCAGACCTGGGGGTTTAGATTCCCACCTTTTTCTCTCAGCCCCTCCTGGAAAAGAGAAGGCCCACTGGGGATCCCTTCCCCAGCCTTCCTGACCCCCCAACCTCCAGCTCCCAGCCTCAGCTCAAACTCAGTTTACCAGGAGCCAAATAAGGAGCTCAGTTCAACAGGAAAACAGCACAAGCAACTGTCTGACCAAATTGACTTGTCAGTCACCCCGCCCAGACAGGGCCCAGGAGAATCACCTGATCTGCACGCAGGAAAGAATGATTGGTAAGCTTTGAGGCCAGGAGGGAAAACACCCAGTAAAGGCTGAACATGAAGAGAATGCCTCCGTCCAGGTTTCCGTAGCAATCCCGGGAGAAGCAGGAAGAGCACGTGCAGGCAGAATTCAGAGACGGCACCCGGCAGTCACCTCGCTCCCCTGGGGGTCATCAGCACCCCCATCACTCGGCGAACCAGCTCCCACTGCAAAGCCACCAGTCCTCAGACCCTGCATCCAAGCAAATGTCTCACTCGGAATCCCTCACACCCTCTCTCCAGGGTCTGCGACAGTTTGGGAGAGGAATCTTCAAATCTTACTTATACGTTACATCAGAAAATAGTGAGAGAGAATCGCCTCATCAAGTCACTATTCTGTCTTTTTTTTAAATTAATTTTTATTGGAGAACGGTTGCTTTACAATGTTGTGTTAGCCTCCACTGCACAACAAAATGAATCAGCCATACACACACAGAGATCCCCTCCCTTTTGGACTTCTCTCCCATTTAGGTTACCACGGTGCATTAGGTAGGGTGTTGTGAGAGTTAAATAATATGATGCAATGTTTCATAAATGTGACCATAATTATTTTTCCTCAAATTTGCACAGCATTTCACAGTTTGCAAAGAACTGCACCTCTGTTATCTCAGGGGAATCTCGCACTGGACCGTAATCACCTCTATTTGGCTGTGAGGGAACGGGGAGGGGGGCGGGGGGTGCTTAGAGATGAGCAATTTCCCCAAGGTCCTGCCACTAACAGCATGGGTGGGACTAAAAGCAATGATGTGGGACTCTTAGCAAAGTTTTTTCCAAACTGTCTTTTAGAAATTGGGGGAAATTTTAATTCTGAAGGAGCAAACGTGAAATATTTTATGAAGGAGAGTGGAAGAAATAGCCAGAAAACCAGTATGTTTGACAAAGGAAGACTATACGTATGATCAAGGGCAGATACGGCCCAACAGAAATCCTCCCTGACAGGTTCTGTGGGCTGAACCCAAAGTGAGAAAAACCATGTGGGGAAAAGGCAGACAATAAAACAATTAAAGTAACAGCTGCCTTTTATCAAGCTTTTCTCTAGGTTGGCCACTGTTCAGAGGGTTTACATTGGAAAATCTAATGTAATCTTACAAGGCAGATGTTTCTATCAGTTAGGATGTTTTAGGTTGCAAGTAATAATATTTGGTTTAAAAAAAAAAAACTGAAACTGGTTTCAACACTAAAGGAGCCTGCCAGCCAAGATGGCACTTAAAGTTCATGCTGTGAGCTCTCCCTCTGATCCCAACACATGGCACTCATAGATAAAATATAAATAGTGAGAACTGAAAAGGCATAGCCACTTTCAAAAGCAAGATAAATATCTTTCTGGACTAGACATGGTAGAAAAGAACAGAGAGAAAAGGCTGGTGAAGTTGCAGATCTGCTGGGATTGGGGCCAAGAGGCAGGCAGAGGTGGCCGGGAGATCTATCTCCCTGGGTACAAGGGACAAAAATGCAGGAGGTAGGGATTCTGATCTAGACTCACTGGCCTGGCATGGGATTTTCCTACCAGAAAAAAAGAGTTAAAAACAAACGGCAATGTACTCCAGCCCATGTTTGGGGACTGCATGGAGGTGTGTGATTAGGAAGATGGAGTAGAGAGGTGCAGCCTTCCAGTCAGGACCTGGGCAAGCCAGCCAGGCTCATGGATCTGCAGCCCCTTCTATCTCCTCAAAGAATTGGAGTGTCAACCACCCAAATGAGAGCAGGCCCTTGGATGGGGGCCTCAGTGACAGGGTTGGAGATGACTACAGAAATGGAATGTGGCATTGGGTGAGTGGAGGGGATTCCCATTCAAGATATTCCTACAAAGCCAAGTTCCAAAACACATGAGGAAGTTTAGCACTAAGAAAGACAGCCAGCAAAACCAATGTACAGGAGGCTAATTCAACCCAGACCAAAGTAGAATAATAGAGCAACCAGAAAATCATTGTTCTGATTATTCAAGACCCACAAAGGAAGAAATAACATGAATCATAACATTAACATATTGTGAAACAAACAGAAATGAAACAAGGTCAGAGGTATTTTAAAAAGAAGAACCTGTTAGAAATGCTGGACACAGAACAGATAGGTATTTAATTTACATTTTTTTCAATAAGAGTGATAAATGCTAGAGGATAAAGTTAAAGAGAGAATGAATACATTGGATGATGCTGCTGTAATAATAACTCAGACCACAACACAGAGAAATAAATAAAAATATTAAAGAGCTATTAAAAAAAAAAAAAAAAACTCTGGTTCAAACATGTGTCTAATGAGAGTGCCAGAAGAAGAGAATAGAGGGCATTGTGAGGAAGCAATTTTCAAAGAGATAAAGGGTAAGGATTTTCCAGAATTGAAGAAAAATGTGGGTCCTGAAATTGAACATGTATACTGAGGGGTAAATAGAATACATTTTTTTAGACCACATCTAACTATATACCCTTGTGAAACTAAAGAACATCGAGGATAAATAAAAAGTTATTCTAAAAAAAATTATCAGATACAAAAATTAAAAAATATAAAGACCTGAGGCTTCTCATCACCACAATAGAGGACAGAGGGCAAGGGAGCTAAATCTTCAAAGGACTGAGCAAAAATAAGAGGCAGTCTAGAATTCTATCCCCTGCTAAACTATCATTCAAGACTGAAAGTGAAATTGACATTTTCAAACATAAAAGACTAAATGTTTACCACCCAAGGAAACTAACTCAGAGAAGTAACAAAGATTTTACTTTAAAGAGAAGAAAAGAGAAATCAATAGGAAAAAGTGTCATGCAAGAAACAAGGTGAACTTGGAAATTGGTAAAATATGTTCATAAATTTAATTAATTGGTAAATAATTCTATTTAATTACAATATAATAACTAAACACACTCCTGAACAACATGAATTAAAAAGAAATTCACAATAGAAATTTATGAAATATTTAGAAGCAAATCACAATGACTATACTTCATGCAAAATTTGTGGGACATGATTAAAGTCATACCTGAAGGAAAAATCTAGCTTTCAATATATTTATTAAAAACCAAGAAAGACTAAAAGTAAATTAATTCCCTGGCAGTGCAGAGGTTAGTACTCCGCTCTTCCGCTGCACGGGGCCCAGCTTCGATTCCTTGTCAGGGGACTAAGATCCCACAAGCCATGCAGCACGACCAAAAAAAAAACAAAAATTTTTTTTAATTAAAAAATTAAAATAAAAAAAGAGTAAATGAGTTTCTTGTCTAACTCAAGAAGCTAGGAAAAGACAATCAGGTTAGGATAAAGGAAGTAATAAAGATGACGGCAGAAATTAATGAAGTGGAGAAAGTATTAGAGATGATTAAACCAAAACATGAAACCTTTATACTTTAACAAAATAGACAAACTTCAAACAAGGAAAAAAAAGATACAAGAAAGATTTGAAATCATTAAAAAAAACACAAAACTATGTACAACTTCAAGACAATGATGACATGGACAGTTTTCTATAAAAAGAGAAATTCGGGGCTTCCCTGGTGGAGAAATAGAAAAACTGAAAGCCCTTGCACAGGAACGAAGACCCAACACAACAAAAATAAATACATAAATAAATTAATTTAAAAAGAGAAATTACAAAAACTGACTGAAAAGAAATAGAAAAACTGAATAAACAATAACATTTTTAAAATAAAATAGGTAGTCAAAAGCTTCTCCCTCTTCTCAAAGATACCTAGCCTGTTACAGAAGCAAATTTTGGAAAACCCTCAAGAGATAGGTAATTTCTATTTTACACAAACCCCTTCAGAGAATTGGGGGATGGGGAGGGGGGACTGACCTTCTCATTTCATAAGGCTTGTGTGATCTTACTACCAAAACTGGACAAAAAAAATCACAGTTCAAATTTAGTTGTTAATATGGATTTTTTTAAATCCTAAATAAAATAGTGACAATTCCATTCCAGCTGTATATAAAATATAATATGACCAAAGAGAGCTATCCCAGGAAGGCAAAGGCAGCTCAATATTAGGAAATCTGTTTATATAATTCAACATATTAGCAGATTAAGGAGAAAATATTATACGATCATACCAAAAGATGCACAAAAAGCATTCAATAACATTCAAAACCCATCTGAGATTTTAAAAAAGGAAGAAAACTCTTAGCAAAATTCAAATGGAATATAATTTCCACAACCTTATAAAACATACATACCAAAAACTTCCAGTAAACTTTACACTCTATGATGAAATTTGAGGCTCCTTCCCAATGAAATCAGGAAAAGGACAAGGGTGCCTGCTATTGGCAGCACTATTCAGAATTGTCCTGGAAGTCTAGTTAATGCTAGAGAGATAGAGACAGAGATAGAGAGACGGAACTAGAGAGGAAGCTATAAACATAAATTTGTCATTATTTGCAAATGATATGCTTATCTGCACAGCGAAATACTCCATACACGCTCATTGAGTGAGTGAGTGAAGGAATGAATGAATGCAGTTTGGTTCCACTGGATCAGAGAGAAACAGGAAACCTTCCAGATCCCTGGAAAGTCAGAGCCTTGGGAGGCCAGCTGCCCTGCTCATTAGATCACATAGCTCTGACCCTCAGAAGTCAGGAAAAGCCTCTCCATCGTAGATATTTTGCATTAATTTTGCTTTCCAAATATTGCATTGAAATATCTTTATCTCGGTTACCGAGTTTTTTGGTGCCCCCTTAAATTCTGGGAGTGTCTCACTCCCCTCACCTTGGTCCCTGCAGAGGCTGACGGGTCCTCACGCATTGACGCTGCCCCATCACCCAACCAGTGGATATTAAGCCTTGGGGCTGAGAGGTACCGGATCTATTAAGGGATCCCCTGCTTCAGTGCCTCCCACACACGTGTCACTGCTGTCATTCAGCCAGTCAGACGTGCCAAGACAAGGCTGACAGCCTTTCTGTCTGAGTCTGAGGAGGTGGGGGGTGGAGTTGTGCCTGGGAGCCAATTTCACACCAAATGCAAGGGGGCTGGTTTCTTTCTCCAGCTGGGGCAGATGCTTTGGGCTGTTAACTGAGCAGCCTTCTCCAAAGGACCCAGCCCTCTCCCGGGGACCACAGCCCACAGGACTACCATCCTACCACCTTCTGAAAAACAGCTGCACTCACACAGACCCACAGAGCACCCGACTCTCCTATATCCCCTCCAATCTTAGCCCAGGAACCTGACATTCCTGGAGCCCTTACTTATGCTAAAGAGGCAGGCAGCAGATCTTAAAGAGTCAGAGCAGCCTCCGTTCAAATTCCAGCTCTGCCGCTGACAAGCTGTGTGACCTTGGGAACCTGACGCTGAACTTTTCGGGGCTTCCGTTTCCTCATCTGGGAAAAGGAGATCCGAACACCTGCTTTTAGGGTTCGTGAAAGGATTAAATGGAGATAATGCCCATGAAGTGCTTGGCACGGTGCCGGCCACGTGCTGTTCGCTGTGAACGGTGGCTATTGCCAGCAACAAATATGTCACCCACGGTGTTAAATAAAGATGCAAGCCCTATGATGTGGGAGGGAAACAAAAGGGGCCGTTGTTTTGCTAAGGAGGGTTTTAAGGTTGCTAAGGAGGCAGCACCGGAACAGGGTCTGGGAAAATGAGAGGACCCGGCAGGCAGAGGGGGGCCAGAAAGGACACAGTAAGCTGAGGGAGCACGTGAGCCTGTTGGACCTCAGAGGGCAGCGTGGAGCACGTTAAAGTGGAGGGACACTGGTGAGTGGTTAGACCACTGGCCGAGGGTCAAGTGAGGGGCTTACGAAGCCATGCCAAGGAGCTGGAGGTGCAGCGGGCAGCCAATGCCGTTCTGGAGAAATATGGTGCCGTGAGCTGAGCTGGTGGCCACTTGGAGGGCCGTCTAGATGGGAGCCTCTCTTACTTCCCAGCCATACCTCACTTCCTGCTGAGATCGTGAGCTCCCGGAAGGCAGGGACTGGTCAGATCCATCTCATGGTCCCCACTGCCCAGCACGTGACCCCGCTCAGTGCTCAGCGATTGAATGGAGACCGGCTTCCAGAAGGCCTAAAGCACCTCTCCCCTGATCCCTCGCTCCCCACAAGGATGGATCCAAATCGAATGCAAGATGGAAGAAAGTTCACTCGCTAAGGGGGAGGAGGCATGGTCTGGTTAATTGGATTTCAGAACACCAATGGGCCTGATAGTTCTTGAGGCAGGATTTTCAACGTTGAGAAAAGCTTGAGAAGCTTCTCTCTCCTGTTGGCCGACGTACTTTCTGCTCTTTAAGCCCTCTCTCCTACACAGCCGTGTGATGGTTACTTGTATGTAGCAACTTGGCTGGGCCAGGGGTGCCTAGATACTTGGTCAGACATTCTTCTGCGTGTCTCTGTGGCGCTTTTGGATGAGATGAACATTTAAATCAGCAGACTGAGTCAAGCAGGGAGGCCTCCCCACGGTGGGTGCGTCTCCTCCAATCAGTTGGGCCTGAATGGAACAAAAGGCGGACCCGCCCCCGAGGAAGAGAGAATTCCTCCTTGCTGACTGCCTTCAGACTCAGACTGAAACACTGGCTCTTCCTGGGTCTCAGGCCTTCAGACCCAGACTGGAACTAACCCACCAGGCTCCCTGGGGTCCCCAGCTAGGTGACTCACCCTGCAGATTGTGGCACTTGTCAGCCTCCGTCCATAATCACGTGAGCCAATTCCATATAGTAATATTAGGAAGCATGTGTATGAGTGTGTGTATACTGTATATAGAGACCACTGTGTGTGCATGTGTGTATATAAAGTATACATACTATATATGTATGTGTATATATATATACTACTAGAAGGGTGGGGGAGGACAGCCGGGGACATTTATGCCCTTGGACTTAGAAGAAATCTTCTCTTTCTCTTAACTCTCCAGACCCACTCTCCCTGGTGTTGGCTTTTCCTTGCATTGTAGCAATAAGATTTTAAGATTTGGGTTTGAGAATTAAGGGGTGAAACGGTGTGACCCTCCTGGGTCTGAGGCTGTTCAGACATAAGTAGCTTAGAAGAAAGAAAACCGCCCATGGGGTGCAACCAGTTCACCTGAAATCTGCATCGAGGTTTGGGTACCAAAACCTCAGCTACTTAAAAATGGGTTAGTTTGCGTCTGTGGCAGAGGTGTATCCTAAATAGGGCAGCGGTCTCTCATCTGACATGCGTCTCATGCAATGTGACTTCCAACAGTCCTCCTGCTGACAGGCAGGCTCTACGCTTCCCTCCCTTTGAAACGGATCAGGTTTAGGGACAGCTCCAACCAGTAGAGTTCAGTGGAAGTGATGCCGTGTGACTTCTGAGGCTGGGTCATAGGAAGGACAGAGCTTCCACCTAGTTGGAGCTGTTTGGGGAACGTTCACTCTGGAGAAGTCAGCCATCATGTTGTCAGGAAGCTCAAACTAGCCCACAGGGAGAGGAACTGAGTCCCCCAGCCAACGGCCAGCGGCATGTGAATGAATGAGCCTTTGAAATTGTTGCACTTTACTTATTTATTTAGGCTGTGCTGGGTCTTCGTTGGGATGTGCGGGCTCTCTAGTTGCAGTACATGGGATCTTAGTTCCCTGACCAGGGATCGAACCCCCGCCCCCCGCATGGGGAGCGCGGAGTCGTAAGCTCTGGACACCAACGAAGTCCCGACCTTGGGAATCTTAAGGGCAGGATGAAGTCCCTGGGTCCTCTGATCATAGTACCATCTTGTGGCCTTCCAATCTCACCATCTTTGCATCATGGAGAAGAGGAGGTGACAGGAGGAAGGAAGGAAGGGAGCAGACAGGATCGCAGCCCCAAACAGCTGTGGATAAAAGAGACTATTCTTCGCCTTCCTAAAGGGTACTCACCCACCCTTGTGTGACAAATGAGTCTCTGACTGCCCTAATGACAAGGTCAGCTTGGTCAGACAGCAGCACCGGGATTGTCAGGAAGATCTTTGTGTTCTAATGACCGTCCTCCAGTGGCAAAGCCAAGCGGGCCTGAGAGTGCTGGCAGCCTGGTCGCTTGCAGAGCAAGCACGCCAAGCCCAGAGCCCATTAGGGAAAGAAAACGATTGCTGGAGCCCCAGAGCGAGGGTCAGGACGAGAGGATTACAATGGGTTGGAAGTCGAGCCACCCAGAGACATGCGTCCCAGGCAAGTGGCAGGTGCAGGAGAGCAGGGTCTCAGAGGAGTGGGCTTTGCGGGCTGCAGGCAGCGCCTCTGCACCCCCTCCAGCAGCCCCGCTTTGCCCGGCTCACATGGCCATGGCGGTGAAGAAGCACCTTCCATGGGCAAGCGGCAAGGGCCCCTGTTACCCACGTTACCACTAGGTGTGACACAGGGGTCTCAAGGAGCACCAGGGGTGGGGTTCTAATTCACACTCAGTGAGGAGGAAAGTGACACGATCCTGTTGGTTGGCTGAAGCAACCCTTCCTGTCCCCTTTCAGCCCTTTCAGGGCCCCTTCCCCGGGGAAGTAGCTCACCCACTCATGACTTGGCCCCTGCGAGGGGACCAGCTGGCCAAGGTCATGCTTCACTGAAGCCTCCCAGCTCAGCCCCCGACTTAGACACTGGAGCCAACATTGGCCCATCTGACTATGCTCACAGTCAAGCAAAAGCAGTCCTGGCCCTTGCAGCCCTGAATCGGATACCCTCCTGCTTGGCAAAGCAGGCGGGGTCCACAGAAGCCTTGGCAGGTGCCGACAAGCAGCCCGGAAGCCAACCCATCGAGAGGATTCAGGGCGCCTGCTCACAAGGCCACAGTGTAGATGTACTTCTATGAGCCCCTGCCTCTCCTCTGACGAATGGTACTCATCTGGCCCGTGGGGGCGGGCGGGGAGCCCTCGCTCATCCCAGAGCTCTCCACTGATGGAAGTTCTTCATGGTTTCTCCTTCCCAGCCCCTCCACGCTTTGTCATACCTACCACGGTCACTAACACAGAGTGCCCCCCAAAACACTTGTTTAGATGCCCCTTAATCTGAGTCATTCCATTTACTCTTTTAGAAGCCCGGCTCCCAGAATGGCCCAGCCCCAGGTTCTGGATTGATGATAACAGGCAGAGCGCTGGCACAGCAGGTCCATTCCACGCAACCCTGGTCCTGGTGTCGGACGGGTGTAGGAACCCACCTGCACACTGCTGACAGCCAGTGCTGGAACCCACCAGGCCCGGGGACAGCCGTGTCCCCCAGTGAAGTCCCCACCCCAGCCTCACATCATGTCTTAGTGTCAGCAAAGGTATGGGGCTACATCACCTTGGCTCAACTGGAACTACAGTTCTCAGAATTCCCTTTCCTGCTTGCTTCCAAGTTCAGGGTGGCCTCAGAGAAATAGGCACAAGATTCGGGAGGCAGAAAGTCTCCAGGCAGCGTTGCCGCTCTCACACAGCATCTCTCAGCTGCTGGCTCGCTTGCCGGTGTGGCGGAACACCTGGCTTACCTCTTCCAGCGCCTCCTGGGTCTCCTCCTTTTATTCTTCCATGTCTTGGGCCAGGTTCATGTTCAACTCGGGAATAAAAGATGCCAGCTTCTTCTCCAGGTCACCTGTGTCATCAAGATTGGAGGACACGAGAAACAGACACAGTCAACAGTGTGCTGGTAAGTGTCTGACAACCAGCTCTCCAGGAGCGCAGGTCCAGTGTGAATCTTTTTTTTTTTGCGGTGCGCGGGCCTCTCACCGTTGCGGCCTCTCCCGTTGCGGAGCACAGGCTCCGGACGCGCGGGCTCAGCGGCCACGGCTCACGGGCCCAGCCGCTCCGCGGCATGTGGGATCTTCCCGGACCGGGGCACGAACCCGCGTCCCCTGCATCGGCAGGCGGACTCTCAACCACTGCGCCACCAGGGCAGCCCCCAATGTGACTCTCGGTTGATGTTCTTGTTTCCGATAACAAGTAAGACAAAAGTGAAACAAGATGTGTGAAGAATTTCACCTGTTCGTCAGTGTTGTAAGCTACTTCTTTGCTAAGCTGAAAGTTGTTCTGGGGACTTCCCTGGCGGTCCAGGGGTTAAGACGCCATGCCTCCAAAGCAAGGGGTGCGGGTTCAATCCGTGGTCAGGGGACTAAGATCCCACATGCCATGCAGCGTGGCCAAAAAATATATATATATATAAGTAGTTTTGAATACCAAAAGAGTATTTCTTTTATCCACAGTGTAACTGCTACAAATATTAGACATCTTTAAGTTTAATTTACTTTATTAACATTCTGTCCATCACCTTCTTATGTCTAGACAACTAACAAAATAATTAATCAAGGCCTGATTTGAGCATTTGTGGATTTCAATGGTATAAATACTCCCACAGGGGCTAATTTCAAACTACTAACATGACATCCCTGAACGTGAAGTTGGGAAGACGGGTGCGGTAGCATACCGCTATATAGTATTTCCACCACAGAGATAAAGTCGATATAAATAACCCCAAGAGCATAGGTAATAAGACATAGCAGAATAATTGGGAAGTAATGAGTTTTTTTTAATGTAGTTTCTTTAATTGTAAGTTTATATAGTTTACTTTTTATAATGGCTGTGTTTAACAGCTGGATCACAGAATTCTTAAAAACTTAGTAATCAGCTCTCACAAGACCGTCTCAGTCAGCTCTGGCACGTCAATAGTTCCAGTTGTCTTCGTGGTTTCCAGCTTGCCTTTGCTTTCCCCAAGTTCACATCCAGCTTTCCTTTCCACCAGTCGGCTCTGCTGAACTCAAGTGACTTCAGACCCAATGCCAGACACAGAAGCAGCAGCCTTACATGGAGGTCTTAGGACTGCTTATTGCTTCAGACTCCTTACTGCTTTATCCCAACCGAGTCACACCAGTTTGATTTTCTACTCCCTACCACCTCTGGTTTCTTTTTGGCCGCGCTATGCATCTTGTGCAAATCTTACTTCTCCAACCAGGAATCAAACCCATGCACCCTGCAGTGGAAGCCCGGAGTCTTAACCGCTGGACCTCCAGGGCAGTCCCTTACATGGAGGTCTTAACTGGCTCCCACAACTGCATAAAGGCTACCTCCTATCATATATCCCTTATTCTGGAAAACCCAACATGTTTCTGCTTCTATGACTGAGCCCTGATTGATACAGAAGTGAGAATTCATGAGGCCAAAGAGGATGCTGGCCACCCCTGAAGCAACCTCCAGGGATCTGCGACCATTTCTGAATACTGCAAGGAGGTACACATCTTCCCAGCTGCTCCTAGATCAGACACACCCACACATCCACAAGAACGCACATACTCTCCCTACAGGCATGGGATGGAAAGATGCAGGATCAGGTCTTGGACAGTTATTCCCAGCCTGGCAGAGCAACCAAGTCACTAGGGACAGGATGATTAAGACAAGCCCTGAGGGGCCATCCCAGCAGCAGAGTCGACCAGGCCTCAGGTGGTTGGGCCTCAGTGAACCCCTGGGGTCTCCCAGGATGTGTGGGGGACACAGCCATGAATCCTTGTAGCACCTAATCAGGGTGGAAGGACGTTCTTTGTTTAGCACTTGTTCACTCATTCATTCATTCATTCATTCACACACTGCCTGTCTGGTGCCAAGCTTTGGGCTGAACCCTGGGGGCGCAGTGGTAAAAACAGATGCTTTTCCTAAATACAATGTGGTACCCTGGAATGGATTCTGGGACAGAAAAGTGGCAATAGCAGAAAAACTGATGAAATCCAAACAAAGTCTATAGTTCAGTTAATAGCATTGTACCTATGTCAGTGTCTTAGTTTTGACAAAAGTACCTAGTTATGTAATATGCTAGCATCAGAGGAAGTGGGTGAAAGGGATACAGTAGGTGTGCTATCTTTGCAACTTTTATGTAAAGCTAGAATTACTCCAAAATAAGTTATATTTTAAAATGTGGGGAAAAAAATAGACAACACCTCCACCCTCTCACCAAGGCCAGGGACAAACAGATGGAAAACAGGCCAGACTAAGGCAAGGCTTCCCTTCTAGGAAGGGGGCGGAGGACTCAGCTAACTTGGACCAGAAACCAAGCCCAGAGCTTGAATGAAGACCCGGGCGCCGGGCTCAGGAACTGGTCAGAGCAGGAAAATGGAGACTGGAAGGGTCAGAGCCTCTTCTTGGTTTCTGGGAAGTGCAAGGGGATACCTGGTGAGGCAGAATTGAAATATTTCTAGGGAGTGAAATTTAAACTTTGCAGTTACTTCTCCATGTAGGCGAATTGTTCTGGGAAAATCCCCCTGGTCCCTGTATAAAACCCATTGCCTTTCAAGGGACAGTTGCAACCAGACATTTTTCTGGCTAACATATTGGCCGTTCTTACCAACACTCGTTGGCAAGTAGAAGGTGTCTTGGAGATTGGCTCCTGGGGTGGCTTCTCAGCAAATATGCCAACGTTGCGCTCTTCCATGGTGAAGTTCAAACCTATTGGAATCTCTGAGAGATTTTGATGAAGCTGACTGAGATCAAGCAGCAGGAAATGACCCTGCGGGGCTGAGAGCCACCCTAAGGGGATGGGGCAGCCTGGAGAGGCGACCCAAGCTACTGTAGGAGAGTGTTGGTCTTGACACCGTGTTTGTCTGAAGCTAATAGAATCCCCGTTGCCAGCCCACCGTGGGACAAGGATGTAGCTGAGAACACAAGGGCGAACCAGAGAACGGTTGGCTCAGGAGTCCCATTGTGGAGCGCCTTGAACCCAGAGTAACACGAAGGAAGGAGGATCCCCATCCCCGAGAAGGGCTTGATCGGTGCGAGGATCTGAACCAGCAGGCGGAGCATCGCAAGCAAGGACAGGAGAACATTGCCTTGTGCTGGACCAGTTCCCGACAACCACCCTGTGTTGCAACAGCAGCAATGGCAGCTGAAACCAGCCTGTCTGCTGGTGGACTGATTGCATTTCCCAGTTCTACCAGCACAAGCATACAGAAACTGGACTGACCATTTTGGACAGAGTGTACCCTGAGATTTCTATTATAATCCAAAAGCCCTGAGAGATTTGCTAAGATTTTTTTTTTAGATATGTCAAGCGGCGGGCTAAACCCACTTTTAGTTAAAAGTATGAAATGTGACCAAATTCGCACCCACACTTATGAAGCTGAGCATCTCAGTTGTAGAAACTCATCTCAACTCACTTCAGAGTCCTTCCTTGCTTAGTCTCTGCTATAGGTCCAACGTCTTCGTCTATCCCAGAAGGGCTGGCTTCAAGTTTTGAACCCAAGACTTTAAAAGCAAATTTGTTTTCTTCAACATAGAAACTAGGGCCATCGGTTGATGACTGTAGCTTAGGGGTGGAAGGTGAGGCTGCAGATCAAAGAAGGTGGAAGAAGGGCTCCAGCTGTTTGCAGAATCCTCAGGCTGGGTCCTTGTTGCCGTGGAGAGGTGCCTCCTGGACTTTCAGAAGCATCTTTTTCAGGCACAGCTCTGCTCTTTCCGGACAAATAAGGCAGCAGACACCTGGTCTTCTTAATCTCTGCTGCCCAGAAGTGTCAGTGAAAGTCACAGATTCTGAAGGTAATTGGTCTGAAAGAGCACAGAGCAGATGGTGGCCTCCCTCAGGCAAGGAACTCCAAACCTTCTTCCTCCAAGTGCCCTCTGGTCTGTCCAAGGTCAGCCTCTTGGACATCCCAGAATGCATCTGCCAACTCAAGCCCTGCCATCTGCCTGGGTCTCAGTTAATCCATCAGGACCACGGGGCTGCAGGGACATCAGCCACAGCTTATCCTCCAAGATAGGGATGGAGGAAGGACACAAGGAAAGAGACAAGAACTTTGGAGTCAAAGAGACCTGAATTCATTTCCCAACCCTCTCTCTCTCACTAGCTCAGTGACTTTGGGCAGGACACATAACTCCTCAAGGGCCTCAGTTTCCTCATACCTAAAAGGGGACAGTAATAGTAACTACCTCATTAAAATGTGAAGGATTACATACGAAAATGCACAGAAAGTGCATTTAGAAGAATCTGGCCTTAGAAAGCACTCAAAAACCGTGAGCTATTGGAATGTGCACAACATCTAGTTTCCAAATTCTCTCATCCCATTTTCTGCTTGACCTTCACAGCGATTCTATGAGAAAGCTGAGTATACATTTTGCCCCCAGTTTTAGACAGGGAAACTGATCAATCCTGTGCCTGAGATCACGCAGAGTTAGTGATGGGGCCAGGACTGAAATCTACCCATGGCTGCTTTAAATTATGCGATCACATTTCCCCTTCTCAGGGCACTTCTTCCCTCCCCGCAAGCCCTGAGCCCTCCTTCCACGCATCACCTGCTGAAAGGGATCAAGAGAGATGAAATCCCAAGGCTCTCATCAGTTAATTCACTTTAGGTGATATTAAAGAAAGCCACTTTGAGGGATAAAGTGGCAGAGCTTTTTGCCACCATTTTCCTTGAGAAGGGTTTCCATAGAGAAAGCTCCTGTGTTTCTGAAAGGCCTGCCCCCAGCTCCCTCACCTGGGAGCTGCTATGTACCACTAGAGCAAGAGAAATAAATCCGCTTCCAGTCTGCTTCTCTGCAGTGGAGACCAGGAAGGACCTGCTGCCGCAGCCCCCCTTGGAGGCTGTATGAGAACGTACAAGGCAGGATTAAGTGTGTTTGTGGGAAGGAGGTAGAAAGGCAGCTGCTCTCATGGTCAAAGGGGGTCTTGTGTGTGCTCTAGGGAAGCTAGTGCCACTAAGGGAAGTTCCTCTACCTGCACCAGCAGCTGGAGAGTCCCTGCTGAGTGGCTGCTCAAGGAAAACCACTGCCATCCATCTCTGTTCCCCAATGAGGAATGGAGGCCTGGACCTACCGCTCTTGTCAGTTCCGTGGAGAGTTGCCTACTCCTGGGTCTATAGGAGGGCAGCTGGGCTCTCAGTCTGGCAGAAGGAAGGAAAGAGACAGAGATAGAGTTAGAGAAAGAAAAAAACAGAGTGAAAGACAAAGAAACAGAGAGAGTTAGAAAGAAAAAACAAAAGACAGTGAGGGGCAGAGACAGACAGACAAACAGAGGTAGAGTATGAGTCATAAAGATAGACCAAGAGACATACACAGAGAAAGAGAGACAGAGGTAGAGACTGAGAGAGACAAAGATTAAGACTGGGAGAGATAGCAGGACTTCCCTGGCAGTCCAGCGGTTAAGACTCTGCGCTTCCACTGTAGGGGGCGTGGGTTCAATCCCTGGTCGCGGAACTAAGATCCCGCGTGCCACATGTGGCCAAAAAAAAAAAAAACAACTGGGAGAGAGGGAGATGGAGGTGAGGGTGGGGGTGGAGATGGAGGTGGAGATGGAGATGTGGGGGGGCAGGTCACAGAGAGTGAGGACTTGGATAGAATTTTAAATCTTAGGTTTAAGCCCCAGTTCTTAATTAAACATCACAAATAAGAGCTAGCATTTATTGAGCACTTAAACTATGTGCCAGGCACTAAGTTAAGCACTTCCATGCATCACAGCCTTTGATCTTCACAACGATAAGATGAGTACTGAAATGGTCCCAGCTTTCCAGATGAGGAAACAAACCACGCCAACTGGGATTCCACGTTCAAGGACAGTCTCATGTCAACACTCTGCGATAGAACTAGGGTCTTGTCTCATGAGAGCCATGCATGGTTTCTGACTACTACCATTGAAAATGCCTTCTGCATCCTTAAGGTATCTATGAAGCAGCTGGCTTACAGAAAACTCAGGTTCATCTTCCCCTACTCTACGTAGCTAAACAAGTCCTAAAAACACCAAGACTGTTCCTGCCTCAGGACCTTTGCACTTGCTATTCTTCTTGCCTAGAACTCTGTTCCCCAGGGTTTCATTAACAAAACTCCTTCATAGCATTTCATATTGTTTCAGTAACACCACTCAAAATCCCAGAATCACTACTTCTCTCTTTGAGTACCTGTGCACAATCATTCTATATCCCCTCACCAGGATTATCTTATTTGTTTATTGTTTACTGTGTCTCCCCTTAGAAGGTGGAGACTCTGTTCATACTTGTGTTTCTAGCTCCTAGAGAAAGACACTCAGTTAATATTGTTGGGGTTTTAGGGGTTTGGGGCAGAGGTGGGGCAGGGTTGGCCGCGCTGCACGGCTTGAGGAAATCTCAGTTTCCTGACCAGGGACTGAACCCAGGCCTCTGCAGTGAAAGCACCAGTCCTAACCACTAGACCACCAGGGAACTCCCAATATTGGGGGTTTTTTTTGGTTTTTTTTTGTTTGTTTGTTTGTTTTTTGCGGTACGCGGGCCTCTCCCTGTTGTGGCCTCTCCCGCTGCGGAGCACAGGCTCCGGACGCGCAGGCTCAGCGGCCACGGTTCACGGGCCCAGCCGCTCCGCGGCACGTGGGATCCTCCCGGACCGGGGCACGAACCCGTGTCCCCTGCATCGGCAGGCGGACTCCCAACCACTGCTCCACCAGGGAAGCCCCCAATATTGTTTTAATGAAAGTTGAATGAATGAACTGTTCTTTCTGGAACCAAAGACTACCTATCAGATATTGCCTAGGAGCTAAGAGTTTTAAGCTGGAAGCTAAGCAAACGGTACTCCTGATTTCATCCAAGACCCATGCTGGAGGCCACGTGGGGGATGGATGGGATCTTCTATAGATCTTCTATATTTTATTATAGAACGTGAACACTGGAAGGATCATCAGAAGTCACATGATGGAGAAATCACAACATCTCCATCAAGCAGGCATCTCTAGTGGACGCTGTGGTGAGTCCACTATATCCCACTGGTGATGTTGCACTGCCCAGCTCCCCCCCTTCAGGCCCAAGGCATTCATTTCCCCAGCTTCCAGGAATGTTGGCGGTTGATGACCCCCCAGATGAGTTGTTCTCCTGGAATTGCCCTCAGCCGAAGAGAGCAGCCTTATACAAGATCAACCCTGCCTCCCCAGGGGATAACCGCATCCAATGACCGGTCAGTGTAAGGTTCCCAATGGTCAGCTCCCTCGCCTCAATCCAGGACAGTGCTAAAGGGCCACCCCTGCTCCAAGGCTCCCTATGGGATCAGCTGAAGCCTCATCACAGCTCATCACAGCTCAGCTCTGCTCTGTGCCCAGTCACACTTCCTTTGCCTCTCCCCCCAGATACTGATGACAAGGACACTCCCTTTAAACTTCCGACACTCATGAATTCATCTCAGAGTCATGTCCCAGGGTATCCGGCCCAAGGCACCATAGCTGCTCACGCATCCCATGCCATCTTTGGGCCACAAGGAGAAAGCTCCTCCTCAGGCTGACTAAAATATCCTTCCCTTTGGCGTCCTCCCACCGACAGGTACCAGTACCTTCTCTCAGGACCACACGAAACAAGTCAAATCCCTCTCCTCCCAAACAGCCTCTCAGATATTTGAAATTGGATATCATCATCGATTAACTAGACGAGAGCAATCCTTTCACAATGTATACATATATCAAATCATCACAGTGTACATCTTAAATATCTCACAATTTTATTTGTCAGTTGCATCTCAACAAAGCTGATAAAATGAAAGAAATTAGCCATCATTTTCCTGAAAGCCTCCCGCTACCCTCTCCAGGCTTATCGACCCCACTTCTTTCATCTGTTCTGCACTAAGCACCCACATCTTCCTGCCTGCTCTTACAAATTCCCCATACCCTCAGTGAAGTGTGTCAGCTACAAAAAGAGGAACTCTGTGCCGTGTCTGTGGAACACCGTTTCCCTCCCACCACAAGCACACAGCAATGCCACATTGCTGCTAGAGGCCAGGACACCCCCGAGCTTGGATACACACGGAGTTTCTCCTCCATTTTGGCTCCTTCTTCTAAAACCTGAGTTATTTCCTTAGGAAAATGGCCAACGTAGGCAGACCACCTCCCAACTTGTGTACAATCACTCATGATTCTTTCCATCAGAGACTTTTCTCTTTTGTTCTAAACTACAAATTTTGGCCAAAAAGAATCTGGCTTGTATGTCACCCCCCAGGGGTAATAGCCAAGAATCTCACCATTAGCAAAGACAATTTTTTTTTTTCTATCTCTGGCTTTGGTTGAGTCTCAAATCTAATGGATATTGCACAGTTGGAGGGCTAAGAACACGTTGTAAAATAGGCTATTGTCTTTAAGAGGGAAAAAAATCTCATATTAACGGGCAATACACATATTACTATGACTACAGTTTTTAAAAGATTATGAGCAAGCCAAATGTCTTCTGTTGTTCATAAAGAAAAGATAATGCTTTGTCATCACCACATGACGTGCCCCACATCAAGACGCGGTGTCTTTTATCTGGATGTGTGGAAGGGAAAGGCAGTGTCATATATTTTGTCAGTGTTGTTAGCTCCTCTGGAGAGAATACTGGAACACTGTTGACGACGGAGCATCCATAATGCTGCAGAGAACTTCTTCTGAAGCGCTAATTTTCTCAGTGTTGTGCCATCTAACTCGGGGATCCGGGCAGTACATCAGTACCACGGTAATGCGGTAATCAGCTCTAAGCGTCCTGCTTCAGCTAATACAACAGGCTTGGAGAGGCCCCGTCTCCAAGTAGATTTGCATACTGAAACCAGAAGGGCTTTTGACTGGCTCAGGCTCCAAGATGCCAAACAGGAGCGGGTGGGGGGTGGATGGAGGGGAAGGAAGGGAGCTTTCAAAGTGTGGAGAGATGCTATGCGGCATCAGGCCCTCGGCTCGGCGCTGGGCTTAAGGAGATGACGACCGCAGAGACAACCTTGCCCTCGAGAAGTTCACAGCTACGTGGTCACTCTTCTAAACTTTTCTCTACACAGTCTGGAACGCTGTCTAGAAACACTGTGTGGAGTGTGTGCTCGGGTGAAAGGGGGCTCATCGTTTAGGGTGGGGATTGCAAACCAGTGGCCCCCAGGCCAGAGCCCACTTAGTTTGTTTGGTGTGCTTAAAGATTTTAAAATCAGGAGACTGTACGTAAAAACTCAGACTTGTCTTGGAAAATCTGAAGGTCTAGACGCACTGAGTCCACAATCCAAGGGGCGACCATTATCTGGATCCAGGTAACAGCTGCCCCGTTGACAGACGTGGGGTCTCCAGCACCTACTACACCCCAGCTTGACCTCACTTCTTAATAAGGAAGAAACTTTTAGGTTAGTCACTGAAGGGTGAGTAGGAGTTCTCCAGGTTGAGAAGTTAAGAAGTGCAGGAAAGAAAAACTGGTCAGACAAAAAGTGCCATGCGTGCAAGGCACATGGGCGTGAAATAGCACCAAGTCCAGGCTCGGTGTGGCTGGAGGACTGGTGCATGGGGTCTGGCCTGGCCCCTCTGGTTGGCCTAAGTAAGTGAGTTGGAAGAGAAGGTACTGTAAGAACATGCCACATGGGAAATCCTATCTGAAAGAAACCCAAGAAGGGGAGATTCAGAGAAGGGGCCTGAGATGGACTCAACACAGATCTAGTGCTCCAACTACTGCTGCTACATAACAAACTCCCGAAAAACTAGTGTCATTAAAGCAACCATTTCATTTATGCTCATGGACTCTGTGGGACAGAAGTTCGGACAGGGCACGGTGGGGACAATTTGTCTCTTCTCCCAATGTCTGGGACCATCAGCTGGAGGTAACACGACGGCTGGGGGCTGGTCAAGACATACACAAAGTTCTGCCCGGGTTCAAGGGGAAAAGACATAGATTCCACACGGGAAGAGTGTCAAGGACACATCTTAAAAATGATTATGAGAGGGCTTCCCTGGTGGCGCAGTGGTTGAGAGTCCGCCTGCCGATGCAGGGGACGCGGGTT
>NC_041227.1:90285422-90290391 GCF_002837175.3 Physeter macrocephalus | reverse complement strand
CTGAGCCTGCGCGTCCGGAGCCTGTGCTCCGCAACGGGAGAGGCCACAACAGTGAGAGGCCTGCGTACCGCAAAAAGAAAAATAAAATAAAATAAAAAAATGATTATGAGGGATGGGAGATATTGTTACAGCCATCCTTAAAAAATACAATCTGCTACGTTTGGCTCTTTGAAAGGAGCAATACGACAGACTAGATTCACCTGGCTCATTTTTTCAACCCAAGAAAGTTAGACCTGTAAGTCTATGATTAGGGAAGAGGTCTGGGCTACAAGTCCTCAGCAAGTCATTGATGTTTTAGGACATGAGAAAGAATGGGATCACCAGGGGCATAAGGATAGCTAGGGAAGGGAAGAGGTACCAGGATCGGGGTACCCCAACCCTGGTGCCTCTTCCCTGGGGCACCCCAATGTTTCAAAGTCTGGGAGCTGGAGAGGAGTCAGCAAAGGAAACTGAGAAAGGGCAGTTGGTGAGATAGGGGGAAACCTAGGAGAGTGTGTCTCCTGAAACCAAGGGGGGAAAGTGTTTCAAGGATGAGAGAAAATCAGCCAGTGGTTCTTGTAGCCGATAGCGAGCCATGGAGTATTTGCATCCAACAAGGACGCATCAGGTCTGAGCTGTGTTTTAGAAGGAAACCCAGAAGTGATGTGTAGGGCAATTTGGAGATGAGGAAAAGATGGGAACAAATCTATGAGGACTGAATATAAACCCATAACTCAGTCCTGAGGGAACCTGAGGCCCAGAGAGCCTTCCTCGGAGAGCTGAATCTGAAGTCAGAAACGAAAGGAAGTAATGAGCAGCGTAGATTGGTGGAAACACGGCAGGAGGAAAGGCCTGCCCTGTAACAGAGACAGCTTAGGCAAAGGCCTGCGGGTGCCGGCATGTGGATGACTGGGCCGAATCTAAGGCCTCTGTTCTCTAGCTCCATGGCCCAGATGAACCCACAAGCCCCCTACTGAGGACAAGAATTATCAGGGAAACAATCGGGATTGAGTAACCCACGCACCATTGCTGAGAAAACAGCGACCTTCATGTATGCACTTCCTTATTAGTAACCCAAGGAGGATGCTGGAGGAACAAAGCTCAGTTTAATAAACCAAAACAACTTTTTTAAAGGACCATGGCAACTTCTTTACTGCCTCTATTTGGCCCCCATTTATTCTTGATAAGGATTCTCAGCACTGCCCCATATATTTGTCAGAAGTCTTTTAAAAAATAATGAATGTTAAAGCCTGTGGGCGGACTTCTGTGCTGAGTCCCCGGAAAGAAGGGTTAAACATTCCCAAGGCCTCTGAGGGGCATTTTCTTGGCTTCTCCAGCCTGGCTTTTATAGAGCGCACACTGCAAGGACCCTACTCCCTCTTTGCTCCCTTCTTTTACTTCTTGTAATTGGTTTGGTTCTCACTGTTTGCTCTGTGACCTGTGAGGAAAACATGGTCTCCTGGGCAAACAGGCCTGGGATTTCGCCGCTGTGTGTCCCCTGGAAGTACAGTTTTAAGGCATCGTTAAAGTACCAGCCAGCTGGACGTCTGTGTTCAGGCGTATTGCACAGTCTGCTGGTTGCGTCGGCCGATGTCTGAACCTTCATCTGGGAGTTTGCATTGCGATGGACTGAAGGTCGTGTCCCCTCAAAATTCACTTGTTGACGTCCTGCCCGCCCCCCGCTGTGGTGGTATTAGGAAGTGGGCCCTTTGGGAAGTGATTAGGTGGAACCTCTGTGAATGGGATTCATGTCCATATAAAAGGGGCCCCAAAGAGCTCTCTCACCCTCTTTCTGCCCTGTGAGGATACAGTGAGAAGCCGGAAGTCTGAAACCAAGAGAGGGTCCTCTCCAGAACCCGACTGTGCTGCCATCCTGACCTCTGGCTTCCAGCCTCCAGGACAGTCAGAAATACATTTCTGTCGTTTATAAGCCACCCAGTCTACGGGACTCTGTTATAACAGCCCAGACAGACTAAGACAGGCGTCATAGAGATCATTGGGGTGATTTAGACACTGAGGATGCAAAGTACCCAACTTTGAGTGGCAAGTCCTGATTTAATAAGTTTCTCAGCAGCCTATTTTATTTAT
Source organism: Physeter macrocephalus (assembly GCF_002837175.3). NCBI lineage: Eukaryota > Metazoa > Chordata > Mammalia > Artiodactyla > Physeteridae > Physeter > Physeter macrocephalus. The sequence goes on along the minus strand of NC_041227.1, from coordinate 90,288,324 downwards.
ACATACATATATATATATATATATATATATATATTTTAATACACAACTAATACACACGTTGCTATTTCTCTGTGAGGGCTCTTCTCTCTCCGTGAATGGCCATGCGCTTTGGAGCAAGTGGGACCAGGGCTTCAAATTTCAGCTCTGCTATTTACTAGCCCCCACGTGTTCATCTATCGAATGAGACCAGTACGACTTCTTTGCAACGTTAGTGAGAATATAGGCAAGGCACCCAGCACCTATTAGGGGTCTCATAACTGGAGGTTGTAATTATTGAAATTATTACTTCTTCCCCCAAAAGTTCATGCATCTCCCCAACATGCCTCTCTATACTTTTAATTCTTAGAAAAATAGCAGTCTCTTCCTTTAGGTGCAAATGGTACTTCACATCGTGTGTGTCTAAAAGAATTTTTCCCAGCAGTCTGTACGTAAGTAGGAAATTCCCCAGGAGGTCTGAAGTCCTAGGCAGAGAAGCAACATCCACAATTCAGTGTATTCATCAGAATCCAACCGGGAAAGGAACCCACTTGACTGTTAAAGGCGCAGGGACTTGAGAATTCCCTGGCGGTCCAGTGACTGGGACTCCGTGCTTTCACTGCTGAGGGCATGGGTTCAATCCCTGGTCGGGGAACTAAGATCCCACAAGCCCCATAGTGCGACCAAAACACCAAAAAAAGGCAAAGGGACTTGGCTGCAGGGCCTTTGGTTTCACAGATGATGGGAAAGCTGAGAAGCCGAGCAGGACGGTGAGGCAACAACAGGAAACCACGTCACGCCCAGGCCACAGGGACGGAGGGGAAGCATGATGCATGGGATGGGCAGGTGACCCAGAGTCACCCTGAGGAAGCTGGACCCACAAAGGGGGTGCGGCTACGGGACACGCCTCCCAAATCAGCGCAGGTGGGGAGAAATACTCCTGTTTCTCCCTTCTTCCCAGGCCTCCAGTCTTCCACCAGTGCCTCCCGCTGGCTGAACTCCACTGGCAGGTATGGACCCAGAAGGCTGGGGGATGCTGCCTGCAGGGCTCAGGCAAAGCTGGGCAGAGAAAGGGGAGGAACGGATCTAAGAGCAAACAGACCCAGGACTCGTAAGGTCTTCTAAACCCTCCGTTCACTCCTCCGTCAGGTCAAATTCATCAGTATCTATACTGGGCCTGGCCCCGCACTGGGTGCCGGGGACACAGCAATGAACCAGACCCGTCCCTGCCTCGAGGGGCAGATGCAAAGGCAGACACAGCAAGCCCCGCAGAACCTCTCCCCAGGGAACGTTTCCCCATTCAGCACCTCTCAATCTGACATTCAAACCTCATAGAACATCAAGTATCTCTCAATACAACATTTTGGGGTGGATATTTATATAGAAGAAATCTGTGCCAAAAACTCAATATCACATTTTTAATAAAACCCTCTAAAGACAACTGTATGGTCTCCCCACCTCATTTCTTTCCCCTCCCTCAAACCCATCTTTTCAAAACACAAATATGATCATTCACTCCCTCCCTAAAATGCTTTGATTGTTTTTGAGAAAAAGACTAAAACTTCCCAACATGGTGCTGAACGGATGACCCCTACCTCCCTCTAACCTCCCCCCAGGGATGCTGCACTGAAGCCACACCAGCTGCCTTTCATTCTGTGCTCTTACCGTTCCTCCTCCTTCAGCCACTAAGGCTCTTCTTTCTCTGCTTTCACCAAGTCCGCTCCTCATCTTTTAGATCTCAGCTTGAGCTGAGAAGTTTTCCTTGCCTCCTTGACTATGTTCAGTCTCCCATTAGAGTTTTTCATATCCCCTGTACCTCCCCTTCATAGCACTTGTCTGTGTTCGTGTCAGCCTCCTAGACAGTAAACTCTCTCAGGGCAGGAGCTGTTTCTGTTTCTCTCACCATTGCATCCTCAGCGCCAAGCATGGTGCCTGCATCATGGTAGGCACTTAGGAAATATCCGTAAATATTTATTAGATGAATGAATGGATAGATAGGTGGGTGGGTGGATGGGTGGGTAGATAGGTAGCATGCCAGTGCTGTCACAGTGGAGGGTGGATAAGTGGGTTGAAAGTGGGTAGATGGGTAGGTGGGTGGGTGGGTGGATGGATGGATGGATGGATGGACAAATGGGTGAGTGATAGAGACAGAAGATAAACACAAGGGGACAATGCCAGGTGGTCAGGGAGCTGCTGGAAGGAAGCACTGGGGTCAAGGGAGCCCCACGAAGCGGGAAGTGCTAGCTCTTCCTCAGATGGTCAGAGAAGGTTCCTCAGACTTACGCTGGGTCTTGAAGAACCAGTGAAAATGTATCTGGGGATGATAAAAACTCATTTTTATTCTTTTGGGAACTTACTCTGGAACTCACATTTTTCTAAGTGCTTTACCTGGACTATCTCATTTAATCCTCACAGGAGCCCGAACAATAGGGAGCTTCCACTGTTATATTATCTTTTTAGAGGTTAAGAAACTGAGATGCAGAGAAGTTAAATAATTTGCCCCAACTCACATAGCTAGTAAGTAGCGGTACCCGGACATAGAGCCGAGGTAGCCCAGTCTGAAGGCCTTATTCCTAACCACCTAGACAGAAGAGGGGTAAACCAGACAAAGAGGACACCCTCATGCCAGTGCTGTCACAGTGGAGCCTGATGCAAAATCTACTCTTTTCCATAAAACTAGATTTTGAGAATGTTACCGAGGCATTTGCTTCTGTTAAAGCCAGAGAAGTGAAACTATAATAGATTCTGGTTTGAGTGAAAATAAAATGTTTAAACTTAAAACAATGTTGTCAGTGTTAATACACCTACTTCTCTATTTTTCAATATTTAAATGAACCCTTTAAAAGAACACATAGGGGCTTCCTGGTGGCACAGTGGTTGAGAGTCCGCCTGCCGATGCAGGGGACACGGGTTCGTGCCCCGGTCC
>NC_041227.1:90263006-90285157 GCF_002837175.3 Physeter macrocephalus | reverse complement strand
AAATAAAATAAATAAATAAATAAAAATAAAAGAACACATAAAAACACACATATCAGAACGCACGTTTTCCCGTTGCCCTGGCTCCAGGGTAGCTCGGCACCACACCGCCAGAGCCTGTCTCTGTGTAAAATTCTGATATTTTGTTCATCGTGGATTTTTTTTTTTTTGCCTTAATTTTGATTTTTTTAATGTTCATCTTGGTTCCTGAGTTTGGGGTCATCCCTTAAATTTTGCCCCTGTGGCAAGTGCCTCCCTCGCCTCACCCCTGCCCCAGCCCCGTGTGGCGTGGGCAGAGCTAGGAGGGCCCTCGGCCTAGCTGCATTGTGGGTGGACGTGGGCAAGTCAGAAGAAGGGGCACTGGAAAAATCACAGTAGGCTTTCTATGCCGCAACCAGGAGTTTAGATTTATCCCGTGGGTAACAGGGAGCGTTGAAGTATTTGAATAAAGAAAGAAACAGGGACACACTTGTATCTTAGAAAGATCACCCTGGCTGCCCACCTGGAGGCAAGGGGAGCTTCAAGCAGGCTGATGCGTTGATCAGGTGAGAAGGGCCAGGGGCTGTGCGCCCGGGGTCATGGGTTCCCGGGACTAAGCAGCAGGAGGCTGAGTCAGAACCGACTGGGATACCCACAAAGAGTCTGGGAGGCTGCACCATGGCGGGGAGACAGAGGTTATGAGGGCAGCCAAGTTAACCTGCCCAGAAAAAAATAAAGGCCCGTACCGTGAAGTCATAACCCCATCTTTCTCATGCCCTGTTACCCAGAGTAGAGTTCAGCGGCTCTGATAGATACTGAAACGAAGCAGGACGCTCTGGTCCTTGTCCCCCCCCATGTCCTCTGCCTGCCTCTTGTGTGTGGAAAAACTTTAGCCAAAGAATAAGTTGAATCAGAGAAGTGAGAAAATGCAGAAACAGAGGAAAGCAGTACAAAAAGACTAAATAATAATAGTTTAGTCATTAAGCATAGTCAAGGACATTTAGTTCCTTCTTAAGGGCTATAGATAATATTCTGAGCCGTAGCCTGTGAGCTGTCTTATGGATACTAAAACCCTACCAGGTGGAAGAAGTTAACTACGTGATGACCGGACCGTAGCCGTGACATAAGCTGCCGCAATTCGGAAAGCTGGCCTCAGGGAAATGGGAACAAACTGACCCTGGAACTGAAGCTTAACTGTACTTCAAACAATCAAGATGAGGCTGATCAGACCACCGCATGACCAATCTCAAGACGACTGTCAGTGCTGACTGCTGTGTCTGCATGTAGCCCCCTCCTTTCACCTAGAAAAGCTCTTGCCCCCTGATGGTCAGCTCGAGGGAGTTGGCCTTTGGGCAGGAGTCCGCCCTCCGCCCCCAGGTTGCCCGCCTCCGAAATAAGGAAAACCTTCCTTACCACCAACCTTGCTTTTTTATTGGCTTTTTTATTGGCTTTAGTGAGACCCCCACTTTCAGTAACAATACCAGCACCTGAAATCAAACATGTAGTCTTCTGAATTGTGCGGGACCCCCAGTGGGGGATGACGGGGAACCAGAGGGCATCAGGGACACGTACACAGCAGACCCTTCACTTTCAGTTTCCTGTCACTGGCATCCAGGGACACACGTTTCACCCCAAGGACCTGGAGGGACCCGAGGCTTCCACTGCCTTGCTTCTGTGAAGGCCCGCGATTTCACACTGAAACCCTAGTAAATAAATAATGTCACCAAAGGCAACACTCAAGGTATCCACCCGTTTTTCAGCCTTCCATGAATCTGCTCCAAATGCTTTTCTTTGTCTTCCTCTTGGCTAAATTTCACACTCACCATCCTCCTCACCTGTCCCAGAAGACAGAGGCTCGGCTAAGATTTGCCTCCAAATTCTGACCCAGGGAACTCTGGCCCAGGTCAGTTCTGCAGTCATAGGATGATGGCGGTGTCTGAGCCAGAAAATCCCTGAAGATCATCTTAAAGAGGAGAGATATGCCACAAAAAGACTTGAGAACAAATGTTCATAGTATCTTTATTTTTACAGGCAAAAACTGGAAACCACCCAAATGCCCATCAACAAGTGAACAGATAAAGGAACTGTGGTCTGTGTATACAGCGGAACGTGACTCAGCAACAAAATGGTAAAAACTACTAATAAATGCACAACATGAAGGAGTCTCAAAACCACTAAGCTGCAAAGGCTACATATTGGGACTTCCTTGGTGGCGCAGTGGTTAAAAATCCGCCTGCCAGTGCAGTGGAAACGGGTCCGATACCTGGTCCGGGAAGATCCCACATGCCACAGAGCAACTAAGCCCGTGCGCCACAACTACTGAGCCCACGTGCTGCAACTACTGAGCCCGCGTGCCACAACTACTGAAGCCTGTGCGCCTAGAGCCCATGCTCCGCAACAAGGGAAGCCACCGCAATGAGAAGCCTGTGCACCGCAACGAAGACCCAACGCAGCATAAATAAGTAGATAAAATAGTTAACTTTATTTTAAAAAATAAAGACTACCTATTGTAGGATCCCATTTATGAGTTCAAGATCAGGCAACAGGTAACGACGTTAAAATGCAAGTTTCAGCTGCAACCTCATGCTATAGATCAACACTGACCAATGGAATTTTCTTCAGTGATGGCAAGGATCTATATCTGCACTGTCCAATATGGTAGTTACTCACCACATGTGGCTATTGGCCCTGGAAATGTGCCTAGCGCAACATGAGGAGCTGAATTTTTTAGTTTGCTCACTTTTTGGTTTTGTTTTATTTATTTATCTACTTATTTATTTATTTTTGGCTGCATTGGGTCTTCGTTGCCGCGCGCGGGCTTTCTCTAGTTGGGCGAGCAGGGGCTGCTCTTCGTTGCGGTGTGTGGTCTTCTCGTTGCGGTGGCTTGTCTTGTTGCGGAGCACGGGCTCTAGGCACGCAGGCTTCAGTAGTTGTGATGTGCAGGCTTAGTAGTTCTGGCTCACAGGCTTAGTTGCTCCACAGCAGGTAGGATCGTCCCGGACCTGGGCTCGAACCCATGTCCCCTGCATTGGCAGGCGGACTCTTAACCACTGCGCCACCAGGGAAGCCCTCTTGCTCAGTTTTAATTAATTTAAATTTAAGTGTAAATTAGCCACATGTGGCGAATGGCTACCATTTTGGACACTGCAACACAGATTTCAGATACCAAAACGAGACGCCTAGCCAAGGTGTGTAGATTTATTACACGGAGCCAAGAGAGAATTCCTTCAACAGGACCGCTAAGGGAGTCTGATACCTCCGAGGACAAGGTGAATGCTTGGGATGGGGAGGTGTGTTGTAAGTTCTCTTCTATTCCCTAATCATCTCTGTTCCTCTGAACGCAGCTTCTCTGCTAACCTCACTCTGTCTCTTGATGAATTCAGATTCTCCCCAAACATTTGGGGATGCTTGCTCGTCCATTCGCTGATACAGATGAAGTGATTGGAAGCCTGGCCAGAAGCTCTGTATCCAAGGTTGGGGCCACCACCCGTTTCACTTCATGCCACGTGAATGATCAAGGAGCTGCAGCTATTCCAAGTCTCCCCTCAAAATGCCAGAAGGCATAGGACCGTCCTTTGAGGCCCCAACTCACACTCACTGCCCTAATGCTTCCCGGACACATCATACAATTTCTTAAGAAATACTTTCTGTTTTGTCCTGGAGGTAAATTCCAGACTGTCATGTAGCGTCCATTTCGGGGAGCAGAGAAAGGGTGGTGAGGGTCAATGGTTTTTGTCCTGATCTTCAAGTATTCCTCCCGTTTTCAGCCTCACTCTATCACACCTTGGGCAGCCTGAGGTCCTACCTGTCATCCCTAAGTCCGAGGCCTTCTCTGGGTTCCATTAAGCACATCATTCAGCCCTCCCCTGAACCCCCTTTGCATGTGTTCTGAGCTGGAAGTTCCTCCACTCTGCTGAATCAACCAGCATTTCTCTATGTACTTTCTGCCTTCCAGAAAACAATGGAAATCTCTAGTCCACAGCCCCCTTCATTGTCCTCCTTGTTATGACCTTATATTATTTGTATCCTTTTATTTTCATTTTAGTGGCAGGAGAGGAACTAATATGTGTGCTTGTTTCAGTATTTGAATAGGAAGTCCTCCAGGAATATTTTTAAACTCTCATGGACTCAGGAAGGTTTCCAAAGTCTTCTTCTCACTATATGATCTTGTATTGCATTCCTCCTCTGGACTGGAAGGAGGGGCACAGGACCTGTAGGTCCACTACTAAGCCTGTAGGAGTCAGGATGCAACAAAAGGGGTTAGCGGCGTAGCTCAGTACTGGAAGAGACAGGAATTTCCACTTCCACACAAAATGGTCTATTAAAGGGACACCTGAGGACCCATTACCCCAAGACAGTGGGGGCCTCTGAACTCGCCCGTGGTTAGAGCTCTAAGTAACCAGCCCAAAGGGCTTCTGGAGGAGAATAATGGTCTGAGCACCTGGAAGCCAGGCATCATGGCACTGGGATGAAGAATCAGAACCACAAGTAGTGGGAACCATGCCATGCCTCGGGTGGGGTAAGCGTGCCCAGGTTAACTGCAGAGGGAGGGAGCAGACTGGCAAAGGCCCTGGGGCTGGCACTTGCACATGCTGAGCGGACGCCTCTTTCAGAAGGCAGAATGTTGTCTGAAGGACACAACACTGTACAGTAGGTGGCTGTCTATGTTGGAAGATAAAGAGCTCATCATTTTTGCCACAGAGAAAAAGATGGCTGTGCAGGTGGGATATAATGAATTCCCAATCAAAGCATACCTGTACTGATCAAGAGACAAATAGGGAATTAAAACAACAGAAAGAGTCTGGGAATTATACCCTTTAAGACACCCGCTCAGGCCGTTACCCTCCTCTCAATATTGTGGAGAGATGCACAAGTGTAGAATAAATCATTAATGTGAACATAGAGTCTGAACTCTGGTGGATGCCATGGGTTCAGGACGGATCTGAGGATGAAGTAGTACATCATCGAGGGAGGAGGCCGTCAGATTTAAAAGCCTTGTGCTATGTAGGAGTGACATTCAAAATAGTTAAGTAAGGAGTTCCCTGGTGACCTAGTGGTTAGGATTCTGGGCTTTCACTGCCATGGCCCGGGTTCAATCCCTGGTCAGGGAACTGAGATCCCACAAGCGGCATGGCATGGCCAAAAAAAAAAAAAAAAAATAGTTAACTAGCATGGCACAGGCACCAACCGTTCAGAAGCAGCAGTGACCTTAATAACCCATCCAGGTAAACAGGTACTGAGAGCCAGCCCTGCACATGTTCACGCACAGCCTAGGTGAAGTGCAGTGGGTTCTGCTGGGCTACACAGCCTGGCTGCTTGGCACTCCTGGCACCTTTAGCCCACGTAAGTTGCGATTTTACTCTGAAGACCTATATTGGAGGAGTCTCTGGAAAAATCCCCTGGGAGCCTCGGCTCCCCTGCATCTGCCACTCTTTAAGAATGCTTTCTCCCTTTGGTTACCTGACTATCCCCAATTTACTGAGATGCCTATAAGCCTTAAATTAAGAGTGGACTGATGCAGCCTCATCGTGATGCACCAGTCTAAATTTAGACCCCAAGCTCTGCTGGAGATGAAAGAGCATGTTTGGGTTTTAGCGATAGAATTTTAAAAGATTGGTCGATTACGTGTGCACGGCTACCCAGCCCCTGAATCCCTGGCTGCTCTCGGTAAGAGCTACAACTGGATAGCCTGATACATCAGAAGTTGCATTCAGAAAGTAGTTAGAGAAACTGGAAATAACCATTTATTTCCCTCTCACATAAAAGAAGCCCCAAGATGGGCAGTGGAAAGTTCTCCACAGTAATTAGGAGTTAAGATCTTCAATCTTTCTGCTCCAGTATCCTTAGACCATGACCTCCATCCTCAAGGCCACTGACGATCCAGGAGGTCTGCTGGAGCTTTAGCCATACATGAGTTCCAGGCAGAAATCAGGCAGAAGGAGAGGAAAGAGGGAAGAGTCACATGCACACGCTTTCCCTCCGCTAACACACTGTCTCAGAAGCTCTACTCACCCACTTCTCTTCCCAATCAACTGGGCACCACTAGCTGCAAAAAAGCTTAGTCCTCTAGTTAGTTTAGGCCCATTGCATATGGAATTGCATAGAATTGGGGTTCTGCTATGAAGGACAAAAAGGGGGATGGATATTGGGGAGGCAATAAGCAGTCCTTGCTTTGCCCCATGTGAGAAAGTTCCATGAGGAATTCCGTGGCAGTCCAGTGGTTAGGACTCCATGCTTTCACTGCCATGGGCCTGGGTTCAATCCCTGGTCCGGGAACTAAGATCCTGGGGCCAAAAAAAAAAAAAAAGTTCTGGGGCCATCTAAAGTGATAAAATACCCACCACCACAATGCCTACCGCTACCGTTGCCAAGCCGAGGCTCCTGGAAGAATCACTGATCCTCCCTTGAGCACACAAGGCGCCCCAGTTCCTCCAGGGCCCACAGGCTGACAGAAAGATGCCTACCCCTCTGGGGGGTGGTGAGAAGCTATAACCCTTTATTGCCTTTGAGCCTGGATTTTCCCTCCTCCCTCTGACCTCCTCCTCCTGGCACGAGGTGACACTAATGCTTGGGAACCTGAGCTTTCCATGGAAAGGTGAGAAGAAGTTACTGCTCTTCACTCCACCTTGAAGGAGGGAAATTAGCCTTGAGTCAAGCTAAGAAGAGCTCAGGGAGACGACAGCCAACCAGGGGTTGGGAAGGGGGTCCATGCTAGGTGTCCAGACAAATGTCAGCGTCATCCGGAAGTGGTGGCTGCCATTTTCCATCCCAGGGAGCTCTCGGGATTTACACCAAGGAATGAGGGTGAACCCAGTGCACAGGCGGCGGTATTAGATGTTCTTCCTGGGGAAGCTGGGGACAGAGTCAGGCATGGTTCGTGCCTTCAAAGAAATTACATCACAATGAGTTTGTATTGACTCCTAGGTCAAAATGTAAGAAAGGGGTCAGATGCTGACCTGGGAAGGAGGGGACCAGAGGAAGGAGGCATCTTCCTAGTTCACAGGCTCAGAGAAGACTAACTCTTCTTGAGAATGAGGAGAATTGGGTGTGGAAGATGGGCAGCATCCTTTGCCATGTTAACGCAAGTGAGCCAAGGCTCGGAAAAGGAACATTGCTGGCCTTGTGTTTCGAATCTTTACCCTGCCCTCTCCCCTTCCTCTTCCTTTTCTCTCATCCCTGAATTTCCTTACTGCTTCCTAAGGAGGATGGGAGGAAGGCCTCCTCTAGGCTGACATGACAATCTTGGACTGATGGTTCTGCAAGCAAGGACTGCCTGGCGCCCCTCAACCGCAGCCTGGCCCACCCCTTGGATTCTGTCCACAAATCACTGGCACTCAACACAGTGTTTTGGATACGCTACTGGGCGAACAAAGAAGCAACTGAAAGGGGGCCACCAGAGCAGCAGATCTTGCTCTTTGAGGGATGTTCTCTATGCAAGGAAGCACCCATCTACAAAATGGACTTGTTTCAGGTCCACCCAGGACTATGTCTCAAAGGGGAAAGCGACCTGCAAAATATGTCTGTGCAGTAAAACGAATGATCTGGGTGTCAATTACGTAGAAACAAGCCTCTAATGTGAACAATCAGAAGTGAGGAAAAATCGATACCCTTCTTCTCATTGTGTAGAAAGGGAAAACAAGCTTCATTTTACTCCAGGCCCAGCGAGAAAAGAGCAAATTAATGGCTCCCGTCAGGGGCTCCTGTGCTGCCTCTCTGCCCAGGGCCCGGCTCAGGAAGGAGCCGGTTGGATGGGTTCGAAGGGTTCTAATTTCAGGCCCGAAATCCCCACACACGCACATCATGTAGAGGCATACATGTGTGTCCTCGTGTGCCTTGTACATAGACATACATGAACACCATGCCTGTTCACCAGACATGCCCGAACACCAGAAAACTCAGGACAGTCCCTATACCCCAGAGCCTGCTGAAATTATCCAAACTAGCCAATCCTAAATCTCCTGCTTACTTTGTCTTGCCTGTGTCCCTTCCCAGAAACCACAATGAAGACTCTTATCCACTTTATTTCCTCTGCCTCTAAGGCAACACTGGTGCTTCCCCATGTGACCCTGCATGCCATGGCATGGCCCCTTCTCTTCTGAACTGTAACAGACTATCTTTTCAATGGTAACTGACTCCTGATCTGTCAGTTGGCCTCACCATACCGGAATAATAAACTACATTTCATGCGATTATTATATCATAGGGTTATTATAAGTATTATATGAGATAATACATGCAAAGTGATTGCTAGAGTACCTGTCAGTCAGCTACTGCGCAACCCACAAAATCTTACACACAAAGCCCTAAATTTGGTCTTCTCCCCAAGGCTGTGTTGTAACGGCCACACTTTTTTTTTTTTTTTCCCGCATCGGCAGGCGGACTCTCGACCACTGCGCCACCGGGGAAGCCCACGGCCACACTTTTGATTTGGTGAAAATCATTTTATTTTCCAACCTGGCAATCTCTGGGCTCTCTACGGTCGCTTGAAATTCTGCTTGCAAACTGACCGATTCCTTTGTGAACTTATCTTTCAGATGCATTTAGCAGCAGCCAGGTCATACTTCCAACATCTCTCTTTCAGATGCATTTAGCAGCAGCCAGGTCATACTTCCAACATCTTGCCTGAAAATCTCTTTACCAAACTTGACAACTGCTTTAGGCAGATTTTTCTACCTTCTAGGTTACTGCAAGTGACAGCTTTACCAAATGTTTCACTATTAAATAACATGGGTGCTAGTTTACCAACCTCCTAAAACACTTTCCTCACTATGTCTCAAAGCCACATATTTCAGGGTTTTGTTATAGGAGGATTCCACTTTAGGTAACAATGTCTGTATCAGTTAGATATTGCTGCCTAACAACCATGAAATCTCAGGGTCATATGACAACAAGCACACATTTCTCACTCACTTTTCTCTGGATTGGAGATTGAGGAGAAAGGAAGATGTGCTAAACAATCATTTAATGTATCGCACATGGTGAGGACATAGTGAACTTTCAGTAAATGTCAGCCATTATTACCTATTATGCCAGCTCCTAACACAGTGACTGTTAAATAATAAATATGTAGAAGAACTGGCTTCTGGCCCCAATTCCATCACTGCCACACCGTAGGGCCTTAGGAAAACCACTTAACCTCTCTAAGCCTTGGCTTCCTCATCTGAGAAGTGGGGTTAGCAGGACTGGAGTGTCAAATATCTGCAAGAACAGTCCCCAGACCCCCTGCAGGGTCTGGGGCAGATTCATGAATAGGTCAAGTCACTCTTTTCCTCTGAGCCTGAATTTGAATTCAAAATTGCTCTCCAGAAGATGGCCACCACCAAAATGATCTGAAGTTGGTTCACCAGATGAATGATTTTTGTCACCTGCACTGGAATCGCTCTGATGGAGCAAGATGTGACATTGATAATCATCCAGTTCAATCCCTTCATTCTGCAAATGCAGAAATTAAGACCAAGAGAGAAAAGCAACATGCCCGAGGGCACATAACTTGTTAGTGGAAGACCACACCCAGACCCAGACTGGTGTCCTTTCCCACCACTTAGCCAGAAAGGGATGACACCAGACCTCAAATCCGGGTTCTCCAAATCCAAGAAGGTCCTCTCCACTAGGATGCCTCACAGAGCCAGGACTGAGGGAGGTGATTCCATTGAGTGAGAAGACAGGAGGTTCCCATTGTCTGGTAGGGGTAGAGAGCCCTAAAACAGGTGTAACCCTTTGACTGCCTTTTCTATAAAACTCACGGTCTTTGTTCACACAATGTCTTTATTTATAGTCTTCAGAATCACCATATCAAAATATGGAAACAATTAGGTTACATGCTACAGAAAGTCTGGACAGCAGAGTAGATAAGAGTTCAGACTAGAGTGAGATCACCTGGATCTGAATCCTGACTCCACCCCTTATCAGCTGTATGATGTTGGGCAAGTTACAAGTCACTTAGTAATTGGTGCCTCAGTTTCCTCATCTGTAAAATGGGAATACTAATAGTCGTTACTTCAGAAGGGTTGTGAGATGCTGTGTAATATATCTATATAGATATATATGACTTAGAACCATGCCTGGCACATAGTAGAACTATATAAACATTAGCTGTTTGCAATCACTATTTTATTACCTTAAAATTGTGGAAAATGCACCAATTCGGAAAGCTATGCTCAGTGCAGCCCTGCTCCCGCCCAGCAGCATTCTGTCACCTCACTGCCTAGATGAACTTTAAGGTCCCTCAGTCACCTCCAAAACACCATGATTTCTTGTACATCTTATGGACATAGGTGGTGAGAGGAACCCCTGGGGTTCTTGATCCATTCAATGAGAAACTTTTGGACTCAATTTTCAAAATGGTCCCCCGTATATTTTGAACTTGCTTTTAGCAGGAAGAAGTTACTGAGTCCAAAGTCTCAGAGTGCTTTTCCATTGGTTTGTGTGACTCATTTAGAGCAACGGTGATACACGAGGGAAGGTTGTAGAAGCTGGAGAAAGGCAGCAACTTCCTGCTGCAGGTGGAGAAGGGAGAACAAGACACCATTGTTTGCAATGGATTGCTGGAAGAAATGCTCCTTGCTTGTGAGTCATTTCTAATTAACTCAACCTGGGATGAAAAATGTTGTGTATATGGAAATGTTCTACTACCCATGTAATAATAAATCATTAGCATATGCTGTGGTGATGAAGATTGTTATTCATGACTTCAGGGAGAAAAAGGTTGTGGGAAATAGTTGATGTAGAGGGAAGACACAGTTCGTGCTCAACTCCTGCCTGGATGGCTGGCCCAGCACTGGAGATTTAGAGTACCGCAAAAGGACCTGATCTGGTTTATTCAAGCTCATAGGAGCTCTCCTCCCAGGATGGGGAGGTCTGGAGCTCACCTGTGCCCCTCCCACAGAGAATCTACATCCAGACTTCCTTTACCTGGACTAAGTCCCCGGTCCTTGGAGATCCGGGGCCTCGCTCCTTTGCTGCGCACTTGAAGGGTATCTGGGCGTAACCGTCAGGCTCAGCCAGGAGGAACCACAATACGATGGGTAATGCAGTAATGGAGAGCACAGCGGGTAAGCATAGGCTTTGAGGTCAGCCAGGACCAGGTTTGCCGGCAGCTTTAGCACATGTTAGTGGCGTGGTATGGTTTTTAGTAAATGGCCCTCAGTTTCCTCATCTCTAAAATGGGCGAACCAATAGTATCTATCCCCAAGTACTTTTGAGGATTAATTGAAATACATAAAACACTTAGTCCGATTCTCGGCTGGTAGTAAAAAGCCCCCACATGTTCACGATGGTGAAGCTTCAAACGCCTCACCGTGAGGGCCTCCATATTCAGATGCTCCATCTCCCACGACCGTCACCTTTGGCGCACCTGCTCTCTCCATGAGGCAATGTCGCTGAGCATTACAGAGCATGAACCTAGGGCCCCACAACCCTGCCTCCCAGCACCGCTTCTCCTCTCACTTTGTGAATATGAACGTGGTACCTAATCCTCTGACTGCCGTTGTCCCATGTGTAGAATGGGGGTAATAGCAGACCTACCACTTCGGTACTGTTGTGGGGACTGGGACGAGGGCTGTAAAGCCTCAGCACAGCACCTGGCGCACGGGACTCTCTCCCTCAGCGCTAGGTGTTATTACTCTGCCAGATGCTGCCAGGCAGGAGGGCTGGAGTACAAAGTGGCCGCTGTCCCCAGGAACTCACCATCTAAGCCTCTGTGCTGTCAGGAGGCGTCTTCATCCAGGCTCACTCTGCCCAGCACGGAGGTGACTTGATGCTACAGATCTCTGCAATTCAGCACTCCTTACTCCACTCCTCTCCTCCTCTCTCACTGCCATCCTGCCAATTCCTGGCTCCCTCAGGCCTGGGAGCCAGAGAGAATTAGGCTCAAATATACACTTACTCACTGTGGGACCTTGGGCAAGTTGCTCAACCCCTCTGAGCCTGTTTTCTCACCTGCAACTGTAAGGATTAAATGAGACAATGCATACAACATGCCTAGTCCAGAGCCGGGCACTGATTAAACGTTAAACAGATAGTAAGGTCCCTTGATCCTTATTTGCAGTCCTAAATGCGAACCCTTTTCTCCCTGCCTAATGGGCTTAACTAACCCTTCTCTCCAAATTTCCTCCAATATGTCCAATTTAGCCCCGGTTGTATTGAAATCAAACTATCCTACATCCTGCACTGTCTCTAGAACCACCTTTTCCTTTTGCATCCTTTGTAGAAATAAATCGTGGCTCTTTCCCAACACCAGGTCCCCTCGCTGTGGTATATTGTTGCATGTATGGCTCCAAATTTGCTCACTCCTTCTTGTATCCACCCGACTGAGTTTTCTTCCCCCCACCTGATCCTGAACTCGACATGTGACTTGTTCCGGTTAATGGTATAATTGCAAAAGTGAGGCAAGAGGACGCTTGAAAAGTGTTTGCGCCCTGGGGCTTCTCCTCTCTTTCTGCTCTTAGAACCCCGAGATAATTGATCTCTCAATGCCTCAGTTTTCTAATCTCTAAAATGGCGGGGCGGCGGGGGGGCGGTAGTAATGAGTAGGTGTCCTAAGGATTAGAGAATGTTTGAATAGCGCTCCCTGGACATAGTCATCTTTAGTTCAAAATTGTGCTAAAAAGGCTTTATGTCCTTTGCCATCCTTTTCTGTGGGTTGCTGGTTTCGTTTATACCATTTGAGCATTTCAATGGTGTAAAGTAGGGACCTAGCTTACTTTTGGATGAACACCTTTATCATGGACAAAGGTAGCTGGATATGTCTTTAATCCAGTAGTTATGAGTAAATTCAGTGCTGGTTAAGGTTGAGTAAACAGGTTTTCTTACGCTGTCAGTGAGAATATAATTGGCAACATATTTTGGCAAAAATCTGTAAATATGTAATCAATTTTTAAATCTATCTATATAAATATAAATATATATATACATATATCCTAAAATCCTGTGATCCCAACTCTACAAAATGTGTATCTTACAAAAGCACAATGTTGTAACATTGTTTATAAAAACAAAGAAAAAGTGGAAATGATTTAAATGTCTGTCCGTATCCGAATGAATAAATTATAGTACCTCCATAGAAATAAAATTCTACACAACCATTTTTAAAAGTGCCATATGTACAGACTTGGAACGAAATCTACAACATATTGTAAAGTGAAAAGGGAAGTTGCAGCACAATATGTATAGTGTTAATACTCATTTTGGATTTTAAAAGCCATATATAATAAAAATAGCTAAACGATTTATTGAATACGTATTCTTTGCCAGGCACTTATCTAAATATTTAATCCTTACAACAACCTGAGGAGATGAGTACTATTATACCATTTTTCAGAAAAAGAAACTGAGGCAACGGGAAGTTAAGTAATTTTCCCAGGGCTGTGAAGTTAGTAAGAGGTGGAGCCCAGAGTCCAGCCTGGCCGTCTGATTCCTGAGAGGCACCTTCAACCACTACTCAATGTGTCATAAGCATAAAAAAGGTCTCGAAGTGGGAGGAGGAGGAGGGGCCTTTCTCCACCTGTTTTATCCACTTTTGTGTTGTTTGGATTTGTTACAATGAGCATGTAATTGAAAAATAAAAAATTTTATAAAAGCGCCCAACCATGTGGAATTCTTGCCTGGGATGGGAGCCAAGAGGGGATGGATGGAGGGAACCACAGACACTTTTCTCAGGCTGGGTTGAGCTCTAACCTGACTCTAAGGGACTTCCGTGGCGGCCCAGTGGTTAAGAGTCTGCGCTTCCACTGCAGGGGGCACGGATTCAATCCCTGGTCAGGGAACTAAGATCCTGCATGCTGCGTGGCAAAAAAAAAATTTTTTTTTTTAAACGAACAAAAAAAACCCCTGACTTTACTTGGACTTTTTTTTTTTTTAAACATCTTTAATGGAGTATAATTGCTTTACAATGGTGTGTTAGTTGCTGCTGTATAACAAAGTGAATCAGCTTTACATATACATAGGTTCCCATATCTCTTCCCTCTTGCGTCTCCCTCCCTCCCACCCTCCCTATCCCACCCCCTAGGTGGTCACAAAGCACCGAGCTGATCTCCCTGTGCTATGCGGCTGCTTCCCACTAGCTAGCTATTTTACCTTTGGTAGTGTGTATATGTCCATGCCACTCTCTCACTTCGTCTCAGCTTCCCCTTCCCCCTCCCCTCATATACACCTTCCTCATCAGCAAGGACGGATACAGGCTTGGAGGGAATGAACTTCGGCATAAGACAATCTGAGTTCAATCCGACTAAGTGGACTTTGCCAAGCATCTTTACCTCTCTGAGCCTCCACTTCTCACCTGCAAAGTACTGACTACTACCACCTTTACAGGCCTGCGGTGAGGGCCAGAGAGAGCGTAAGAGGGGTTTGCTGGGGCCGCTTCGTCCCACGGTCCCTGCAGTTGTGGCTCCTGGGAACCTGGCATAACGTAAGTTATGACAAAGTCTTTTGGCTGACGTCATCTGGGAAGGTTTTATTGTCCCATCGTGTCTACATGCAACTCTCGGGTTCAGACTCAATTCAGAGAGAAAGAGTTTCACCACAATATGATGAATTCAAAGCCCAATGACTGCCCCAGTCTCCCCCTAATTTCAAGTCCCCACCCATTCCAAAGAACAAAAGAAACAGAGAGAGAGAGATTTCTGTTCCCATCTTGCCCAATGATCTGGTCTCAGCCCTTGGCTTCCCGTCTGGTCTCATGTTTGGAAGAAGTAATTCATCTCAAGGTTCTCCCAGTGGGTCTGGGAACCACGAGGACAATCTGATGCAAAGCCAGGTTATGGAAAGAATAAATCCACCACACATAGGTCCTGCCTTTAGAAACACAGACTAGGGGTTGCATTAGTGAATGGGGGGCTGGGAGGTGGTCTGGCCCCTTTGAAGTCTCTGCTGCAGCTTTACTTTGGTATAACTTTAATATCAGTCCTTCAAATATTACTCATTATTGGGCTTCCCTGGTGGCG
Source organism: Physeter macrocephalus (assembly GCF_002837175.3). Taxonomy (NCBI): domain Eukaryota; kingdom Metazoa; phylum Chordata; class Mammalia; order Artiodactyla; family Physeteridae; genus Physeter; species Physeter macrocephalus. The sequence goes on along the minus strand of NC_041227.1, from coordinate 90,270,242 downwards.
CAGTGGTTGAGAGTCCGCCTGCCGATGCAGGGGACGCGGGTTCGTGCCCCGGTCCGGGAGGATCCCACGTGCCGCGGAGCGGCTGGGCCGGTGAGCCGTGGCCGCTGAGCCTGCGCGTCCGGAGCCTGTGCTCCGCAACGGGAGAGGCCACAGCGGTGAGAGGCCCGCGTACCACACACGCACACACACACACACAAAATATATATATATATATATATTACTCATTATTACCTGCTTGGATTGGATTATCCAGATAATTGTTCTGGTTTCCACCACCCCACCCCCAGCCCCTAGCTGCACACTGACCTCAGAGCGAGAGTGTTCTCCATTTTGAAGGTCCTTGCAAAGTCTGCATGATGCTCTGTAATCTCCCAAGCAGCTTCGTTTATCACCATTGTGCATTCCTACAGATTCTCAGTTTAATGACACCCTTTCTGAAGCAGCAGTGATGGTGCCAAATGGCACTTGCATTTCCAGGAAAGCAGCCAAACTCATTAAGTTAATAAAGGAATTGAGCTGTATACAGTTGCCTCTTTCACATCCATTCCGGAAAAACCCCCACTCTCACGACTCATCAGCAGCTATTAAACCTTCGCCTCCACCTGCAAAGCACTCGCCCCACCGAGTCACAGAAGGTCAGACCCACGTCGGCTGTGGAGGACAGAGAACTCTGTGCACGAGATTGGATGCCCATCTCAGAGCCTGGCCAGCCCTGACGTTTCTCTCACTTCTGCCCCCATTGGAGTCCCACGGGTCCTGGTCAGAGGCGGGACCAGACCTAACTATCTGCTAGCCCGGAGTCTCAGATGAACCATCACAAGCACCCGTGCAGTCTCCCCACCTCAGTCTGAACTTTTGCAGTCGGGTCATCTCTCTAAACCACAAATCTGAGTGTATCACCCTTCTGCCGTATTCCTTTCTCAGCTCCCCACTGCTCACAGGAGAACAGTCCCCAGACTCCTAGAGCAGCATCAGGCTTTTCAAGACACACTCCACCATCACTCACCTCGTCACTTCATAGGCTCCCCATCACCACTCTCCCACGTACCTCTCTCCTCCACACTCCAGCTCCCCAAACTGGCCCTGCTCTCTCACTCCCTTCAGGCCTTTGAGTGCCACCCTCCGGATGCCCTCAACACCCTTCCACACCTTCACTGCTTCCTCTTGTCCTGGATAACTGAAACTCATCCTCCGAGACTCCACCCAGAAGTCCCTTCCTCCTGGAAGCTTTCCCTGACCTCCCAAGTTGGCCTCGGTAGATGCCCGGGTAGTTCTTTAAACTTCCGTAGCAAAGGGCACACCAGGCATGAGAATACTTACCACATGGAATCACGACCGTCTTTTTTATTACCTGTCTCCACAACTAGAGCGTGAGGGAGGAACTATGTCACTTTCACCTCTGCGTTCCCACATACCTGGCCCGTGGAGGTCCCAAAAGTTTCTATCTTATAGCATGGTCATCTGTGTTGAGTTCCTGTCTTTCCTGGCATACTCTCTCCACAATGACCCTTGTGGAAATGTCCCTCTCTTTTCTGGTCTCCAGATCTCTTTTCCTCACCCTCTCTGTGCTCTTCCTCTTTTCCCATCTCCTTGCCCAATAAGAGTCATGTCGACTTAAACGGAAGCTTTCGATATTTGCATTTCTCCACTCCAAGGGAAGCTTGCACCTGGCCCCATCCACTTCCTTCAAGTGTCCCATCTAACTCCTCTCCAGCTGCACTCTTCTCTTCTCAATCCACACATCTTTAACTCCACCAGAAGTTGGAAGAGTCTCTTCACCCCCTGCCATCCTGCAAAGGAGTGTGGGAACCACCCATGGGGTCAGCCTTGGGGCCACCCAGCCCAGGTCCTGGCTCCAGTGGGGTCCCCTAAGATACGTTATCACTGTTCCACGGAGAGGGTGGCCACATGACAGACTCATCCTCCTTAATAATCCTACACTGATCAATTGTTGAGTTCAGCCAGGCCTCTCAGGAAAGATTTTATAATATCCTATCAACACCAGCTCTTGACATAATGAATTCTAGAAGTTTATGACCCTCTGAATGTATTTCAAACAGTTTTCTTCTAAGTGTCAAAGGCACAGAAGGAAACTAGCTTCCTGAAAGCAGTGGCTACGTGTGGCTTGTGGTCTCGCGCCACCGCCCCTACCTCGTCCTTCCAGGATCTAAGATCCTCCTTCATAGGAACCAAGAGGCATGGAAAAATTGGTTCAGCCGAGGATCAGATCTCCAAAATCACCCACAGGGAATCATAAGGCGTATGACGACAGGGCACTGCTCTGGCTCTTATATTGACCTCTAATGGCTGCTTTCAGGAACACTATGGTCAACGCAAGCGACCCCTGTGAGTAGAAGCAAGGACAGAGGCTAGTCCAGGAATCCCAGGGCCGAAGCTTCAGCTGGTCTCAGCAAGACTGCAATGGACAGTCAAGAAAACTGAAACTATTCTAGTATTTCAAACACAGGGAATTTAATACAGATGATGGGCCACAGTGGGGATGAAAAAGCTAAAAAGCCAAACAGGAATGATGAAGCAACCCAAGAATTAACAACAGCAGGAGGCCAGCGTCCTTCAAGGGCTGTAGGACACAGGGGGACGATGGTATTACCAAAACCCAGAAGCCAGGGCCATCCAGCCCGAGCTAGGACCACAGCAGAGGCTGCCCAGCAGGAAGTGAGACCACGGAGGGAGGTATGTCCAGCAGGGATCTGGAACGGCCATGCAGATTCAGCCATGGCCAGAAGTGCCCTCCTCTGCCCACATCAGAGAGAAGGGGAAATGCCCTGACTTCTCCCTTCCCGCCAGGCTCCAATCTCCTGCCAAAAATAGAAGGCAGTGCCAAGGGGCCTGAAAAACAGCTGCAGGAGAAGGGCAGGCATGCATCTGAAAGCAAGAGACAATGATCGGTCCAGGCACCAAGGGACAGACACACCCCAGTAGTTCACGTACCACCCCCTGTGTTCTCAGAGCTTCATTGCTTTCAATTGTGTCCCTTCTCAACTTCTGCCCTTCTAGACTGAAAAGGCTGCGCCCACAAGGCAGTCTCTGTGTCCATCCTGTGGGCTCGATTAATTTTACAATTCTCCAACTGCTTATTATGCACCAAATATGTGCCAAGCACTCTGCAGGGCAGTGAGAGGAAGGGAATACAAAAAGAAATAAGGTACAATTCTTGTTCTCAAGGAGCTCATGGTCTGAAAGAGGGGAGACAGACAAGAGCACAGCCCTCTATAAGAGAAAATAATTTATGTGAGGCCTAAGAAGAAACTGTGCTTGGGACAATGGGAGACGCCTTCCAGGAAGAAGTGACATCTGAACTGGTCCTTAGATGAGAATTTCACCAAGTAGGAGAAAGGCATTTCAGGTGGGTGAAGAGTCTGACCAAAGGTGCCAAGTGGAGGGTGGAACATGGTGGCCTGAGGGACAGTGACAAGATGAGGCTGGAGCGGGGAGCGCACGGGGAGAGGGTACAGGTAAGACCTGAAGTGCGGACAGAGGTCAGAGGACCTGGAACGCCGCACAGCAAGGGGGAGCGATCAGAGGGGTTTATCCAGGGGTGTGGCATGAACAGGTTTGTGTTCTAGAAGGATCTCTCTGGCTGCCTATGTGGAGGATGGGTTGGAAGCGGTGAGATCAGAGGCAGGGAGTAGAGTTTGAGGCGTGATTATCACAGGAATCCAGAGAAGAAATGAGAGGGGATGGAGAGAAGGGGCAGATACGGGCCATGGCTCAGGGGCAGGTCAATGTGAAGGAGGATGGAGAGAGGCAGGCCACCTGACACAGAGCCTTTCAATGGGCCTCTGCACTTGCAGCATTTTCCCAAGGTGGTGCAGAGACCAGAGTCCTGAGAGTGGGTGCCCCAGAGTTTGGAGAGAGAGAGGGGGGCCTGCCTTTGATGCCCAGTTCCCTGCCTGGTGGGGCCTGACCTTGGGGACACTTTTTGCTCCTGATGCACTTTGGGCACTGACATCAGAGCTCCCCTGCATCATACCAGAGCTTACAGGGTCTGAGCCATTTTCCTCTGAGACAGTGCAAAGCAACATGGAAGAAGCCAGCACCGGCTCCTTTAGTCAGTCCAGAGGTGGCTAAACAAATACAAATAAGAAATCAATGGAAATAGGGATGCTTTCTCTTCTACCCCTCAGGGAGTACTAATTGAGCCATTCCAGGGGGCTGAGCTTAGAGCCAGGTCTACCTTTTCCATCCCTTCTGCACAGTCCTGCACAATTAGAGATCATGCATCTTTTGCTGAGCACGTACTTTGTGCCTGGAATCGTGCAGAACACCGTTAGAAACTGACCAAACACACTCCTTGCCAAGTGAATTCACACGGTAAGCCCTTCACAGTCTGGCCCCAACTTGCTTCTCCAGCACCACCTCTTGCCACTTTCCCACCACACACCCTCCACTGTAGTGACATGGGAGGGACTGGAATTCAGAACTTAAAACTCCATAGAAATAGAGTCACAGACGTAGAAAACAAACTTACGGTCACCGGGAGTAAGGCGGGGAGGGATAAATTGGGAGATTGGGATTGACATATACACACCACTCTATATAAAACAGACAATTAATAAGGACCTACTGTATAGCACAGGGAACTCTACTTAATATTCTGCAATGGCCTATATGGGAAAAGAATCTAAAAAAGAGGGGACCTTATGTATATGTATAACTGATCCAATTTGCTGTACACCTGAAACTAACACAACACTGTAAATCAACTCTACTCCAATAAAAATTTAAAGCAAAACCAAAAACAAAATTTATAAGATGAAAAAATAATCAAAAAAAAATAACCTCGACAGGTACAGATGAGGACTGAGGCGTTTAACCCACTTGGCTTCATGAAGAGAGAACCACTCTTCTGGACCCAACTCAGCAGGAACCCTGGTGTCCACAAGAGGCACAGTAATACTGTCAAGGGAGTACATAATTCAGCAAATATGTGTTAGCCACAGGTCTTGTGCAAGTTTTTTGGTAAAACCCTGAGGAAAAAGGCAAGAAGGTAAAGGACCAATTTGCTAAAGGAAGCCAAGCACTGGTAAAGCCCCAAGAAGCCAGGCTTTGGCTTACTATTCATTCATTCCTCTGTTCGACAAATATATATTGAGCTTCTAGTACATACAACTAATTCACTGTATTAGGTGCTGGAAGTGTGGCTGTGTACAAGATAGACATAATCCCTGCCCTTGAAAAAGCTACAGTCCAGGGAGTAGACAGGCAAAATAAAAGATCAGTGGCTTCTCCCTATAGGTCTTTTATCCCTAGACTGATAGACCTCCCTAGTCTGGAAGAAACTCTGCAGATCCAAAGGCCTTGGTCTGACTGCTCCAGGCCATGCCTCCTTGAGAAAGTGCACCCACCTCATCTGCCCAGGATTCACTGGGCAGCGGGGCCCCGCCCTGTGGTCTGACCAACAGGGATCAGAGTAGGAGCCCAGGAGATCCAGAAAGGTCTCCCTGTCTTGGTACCACAGCCTCTTAAAGTGCTCTTAATGCTTTCTCTCGTGGCTCTAAGAAGTCCTGTACAGTCTTATTTCTGTTGAACTATCACCACCTGATGGCCAAGGAAAATTTTGTCAAGAAAAGAGAGCCTTGAGTAATAGAGTTTAATGACAAGTTGACATAGCAGATTTGTAGTTTTCTAAGGAGGCTTAGCGAGGCCGTCACAAGGGGCCTCATCAATTCTCTACGCTTAGCCCGAGATGGCGGAGGATTTGGTCTGTTCTTAAAGGCTCCTAGAAGGGAATTCCACATTTACCTCCCATAACTTGTTCCTGCACTTAGCACCTCTCACTGGGCAGAAGTCCTACCCCAGAGCTCATCCCAGATCCTCCTGCCCCAGTTAAAGCCCCTTTGCTCTGACTGACATCAATGGAGCTGGATACATGCACTCAGAGGTCATCGTCTAACCTCTGTATCTCCCAGCTCAAAGCCTCCAGGGGGAGGGAGGAAGTGACAGTCCACTTAATGTAACGGACACAGGTATGTTCTGAGAGGCTGAGGCCTCCCCCAGTGGTGAAGCCCAGAATAAGGGCAAGATGCACAGCTAACCCACATCCCAACTGCCTTTCAGAAGCAGCCTTGGGCGTGATGAGCCAATAAGCTTGCTGGAGCTGAATACACTCACCCGTCTCCTTTCAACGCCTCGGAGGCAGCAGGTGGCACAGGGATGAGGACGTGGATTTTGGAGTCTCTCAGGTCTGGTCTCATCTGCAAAATAAGGACAATGATCCCCATCTTAGAAAATTGCTGGGAAGACGAAGTGACCTGGCTTCGCAAAGTGCCTGGCGTGAAGCGGACCCCCCTCAACAGACACTGTCATTGGCCCCGCTGCCCGCTCCCAGGACAATCGTTAAAAACCTCAATTCAACCACTTTATGTACTCACAGGCCATCTTGCTCTGGAAGGACACGTTGTACAAATTTATATCCATATAGAGATATACAGTAAAATAGAATTGCATGAAGTTGCTACATATATCAAGCAAAGTTAAAATGAGGACAGGGAGGAGATAAAATGAAACGAAAAGTGAAGGTGGTACGTGAAGCATGTGCTTTAACATTATATTTTGTATATGTTTTTAAGAGAGGGCCAAATGCCTGACTTAAAAACTTGCCGGAGGACAAACCAAAGACGCACTATGGCCAGTTGCTAGATGAAGTGCTTGAAAGAGAAAAATAAGTAAGTTCCCAAGAAAAGCACATTTCTGAACCAAAATTTTTAAATATGTATTCCCTTCAATCCAGAAATTTCTTTTCTAGCAATCTATCCCTTAGAGGTACTCACAGGCGTGCAGAAAAACGTACATGTGTACAAAGCAAAATGCAAATGAAAACGAGCTAAATTTCTATCACATTGGACTGATTAAATCAATTATTCCAAACCAACTATGAAACAGAAAAAGAATGACAGATCCATATGTCCTAACGTGGAAGGAACTGCAAAATAGTTTAAGAGAAAAAGAATCAACTTGCAAACAAAGTATGTCCTATATATGGAGTTTGTAGAGAAGTGTATCTTCACTCATGTCAAGATGCTAACACTGGTTACCCCTGGGGAGTAGATGGGATGATGGGGAAAGTTACAGGGACATTTTTACTTTTTAACTTTACATATTTCCACATTTTGTTTTTGTAATCCTAATAGTTTAACTTAAAGGAAAAGTGGGGGGCTTCCCTGGTGGCGCAGTGGTTGAGAGTCCGCCTGCCGATGCAGGGGACACGGGTTC
>NC_041227.1:90244339-90262990 GCF_002837175.3 Physeter macrocephalus | reverse complement strand
CCCGGTCCGGGAAGATCCCACATGCCGCGGAGCGGCTGGGCCCGTGAGCCATGGACGCTGAGCCTGTGCGTCCGGAGCCTGTGCTCCGCAACGGGAGGGGCCCCAACAGTGAGACGCCCGCGTACCGCAAAAAAAAAAAAAAAAAAAAAAAAAAAATTTAACTTAAAGAAAAAGGGGGAAATGTCATTTTTGAAGTTACAGGTAATTAGATAGCAGTATTATATCAATGTTAAATTTCCTGAATTTGATCATCATACTATGGTTATATAAGGAAATGTCCTTTGCTTATTCTTAGCAGATACTTGCTGAAGTCCTTTGAGGTAAAAGGTCATGACATCTGCAGCTTATTCATAAATAATCAGTTAAAAATAATTTAAAAATAAAATAATAGTAAGTGTACAGAGAGAGTTAGAAAGCCAATATGGCATAAAGTTAATCATTAGGGGAATGTAGCTAAAGGTTATAGGGGATTTCACTGTACTACTCTTGCAATTTTTCTGTAAGTTTGAAATGTTTTCAAAGTAAAAAGTGTCCCTAGAAAGTTATGCATGGTTTCTTCCTTCTGGGGTGGAGACTTTGATGTGCCTTGCCTGGGTTCTATGAGGACCCCGTTGTGGATTCTTTTTTACACGTGTAAGACAGGCACGAATCATCGCCCTTGGCTGAGCCTTAAATACAGTTAAGCCAAATGAGGTTACTCAGAGTGAGAGAGTGTGTTCTTTGTAAATGATGTAAGTAGACTGTGTCCTTTGAAGAACTATGCCTGCAGGTTACCTTAGAGAAGTGGGTTGGATTTTTTTCCTAAATCTAAATCTGTAATAAGAATACTTTGTACCTATAGAGTATTGTCGGCTCTTTGAAGATGGCAATGGGGGTGTACAGTAAGTGCCCCACATACTAATGAGTTCAGTTCCAAGAGCGTGTTTGTAAGTCCAATTTGTTTGTTTGTAAGTCCAACAAAGTTAGCCTAGGTATCCAGCTAACACAATCGGCTATATAGGACTGTACTGTAGTAGGTTTCTAATACTTCTCACACAAATAATACATAAAAAACAGACACTAAAAGTAAAGAAAACATTTTTAATCTTACAGTGCAGTCCCTTGAAAAGTACAGTAGTCCAGTACAACAGCTGGCACCCAGGGGCTGGCATCGAGGGAACAGGCAAGAAGAGTTACTCACTGGACGAGGGAGAGGAGGTGGGGGGTGGCAGAGCTGAAGGATCGACAGCAATGGAGACGGAGCGCGAGCTGCACAACCACTTGCAGAGGATGCACGCACGTGACAATGTACGCCAGACACGTGAGCTAATTTACGTGACCTGACATTCGAACGCACGTTCAGTCTTTGAAAGTTCGCAACTTGAAGGTTCGTATGTAGGGGACTTACTGTATGTATTCTTGTCAAGTTTCAAGGGAAATTAAAAGCAGACCATGGTAGGATGGACACCGAGTCCTGATATTTTCTTCACTTCACATTGAGGGAAAGATTAGAAGAAGGAGGGTCAGGAGGGAAACTTGATGGACTGGATTATATTTTTTAACAAATGATTTTAGTGATCGGTGTTCAGTGCACAGTTTCATCTAAGCCTGTAATACTCAGACTTTTGGGAAATGAATTGTCAGACCGTTGGGATGGCCTTATTGGACCAACCACACATCTGAAGGGAAGAGGATTTCCATATCAATCATCCTGGAAGGAGGTTAATCCTGGGGCCTGTGTTGGGAGGGGAGTGGACTTGGGGAGGGAGGGAGCAATTTGTTCTCTTTCTGTGGGTCTGAAGCCAGATTGACCTGGTATGGAGGTAAGTGTAGAATTTTAGGGTGGAGAAGAGTCTGCCAGTGTCAGATGGAGACCAGCCGGAGCTACAAAGGCTGCCAGCTGGGAAAGGGGCACCAAAGGCAGCCCTAACCTGCGGGTTCTGGGAACAATGTCGGCAGCTGTCACTGTAAGTGACCCACTGCTGTAGTTACTTTCCTTTATCCTGATCCTTCAGGAGAGACTTGCTCAAAGTCCTATCTTCTAATCTTGGTCTTGGCTGTGCCGGGGAGAATTGGGGAGGGCCTGTCCCACATTTCAAGAGAGGCCAGGAAAAGCGCAGGGCCCCCAGAATTGGTGGATCAGAGAAGACACCTGGGCCCGGCATCGCAGGGGGACAGAGACAGCATCTCAGACCACAGAAGCAACACAGGGTAGTAAGATGGGAGGTCAGGAAGGAAACTGAAGACCAATTTCACAATCCCCGTGGGGAAACACCTGGAACACTCTCAGACACAGCTGGGAGCTGGGAAATTTTAGGGAGGCCAATTTCCAGAAGTTATCTGGGTTCGGGTTCAAGTCATAATAATTTGAATATAAAAAAGAAACATCACTTTACCCTAGTGGGGTGTAAGACATATGATTACCCTCACATGTTAAATTTTAATAAAAACTAGTATTATTTTAATAAAGTGGGGTCTTTAACGTGCTCCTAAAAGGCCCTGAAGCATCAGGAAGGAGCAAAGACCCAAAGCAGCAGAAACAGATAACTGAAAATTCTGACCTCAGGACAGTGTCTCAATGCACAGAAAGTATTCGAGTGCCATCTAATGGCCGGAGTGAGCAGCTGCTTAGAAACATAAAGAGGAAATATCAATAGATAAGCATTCCATACATGCAGCTTCTATTGTGCTGATAGTGTGGCCCAGGCACTTTCTTAGGCACGGGGAGTACAAAAGAGAACAAAGTAGTCTGAGTCTGTCTTCGGGGAGCTAACAGTCTATCGGCAGGTGAGGGTGACAGAAAATAAGCAAATAAACAAATCTACGGGACTTCCCTGGAGGCGCAGTGGTTGGGAGTCTGCCTGCCAATGCAGGGGGCACGGGTTCGATCCCTGGCCTGGGGAGATCCCACATGCTGCAGAGCACCTAAGCCCGTGCGCCACAATCACTGAGCCTGCGCTCTAGAGCCTGCACAACTACTGAAGCCCGCGCACCTAGAGCCTGTGCTCCGCGACAAGAGAAGCCACTGCAGTGAGAAGCCCGCACAATGCAACAAAGAGTAGCCCCCGCTCGCCGCAACTAGAGAAAGCCCGCACACAGCAGCGAAGACCCAATGCAGCCAAAAAATAAATAAAAATAAATAAAAGCATTTTAAAAAATCTATGAGGTCAGGTGGTGAAAAGTGCTGTGCAGAAAAATAAAGCTGGGTAAGGGATTGGGGGCAGGGTGGGTGCTGCTTTCTAGGAGGCGAGGAAACAGCCTTCTGGTTCTCTGAGGGAAATCATTCCAAGAGGATGGAAAAGCCAGTGCAAAGGCCCTGTGGTGAGAGTGTACTCCGTGTGTTCAAGGAACAGAAAGGAGACTAGACGGGGCTGGGACAGAGGGAGGGAAGGGAACAGAGGTAGGAGATAAAGCCAGAGAGATATCAGAGCCCAGATCATCTGGGGCCTCATGAGTCACATGGGGGAACTCTGGCTTTTACTCAGAGTGAAATGGTGAGTACTGGAAAGTTTTGAGCAGAGAAGTGACCTGACCTTTTATTTATTTATTTTTTTTGGCTGAGCCATGCGGCATACAGGATCTTTTAGTTCCCCAACCAGGGATTGAACCCATGTCCCCTGCAGTGGAAGCGTGAAGTCCTAACCACTGGACCACCAGGGAGGTCCCTGGCTGCTTTTGACTGAGAGTAGACAGTAAAGGGGTAACGTCAGAGTCAGGGAGTGGGGGCGTTAGGAGGCTACACAGCGATCTGGGTATGAGACGATGGTGGGCTGGACCAGGGTGGTATCAGCAGGGTTTGATGACAGATTCGATGCATGTTTTGAGAGAAAGAGAGGAGTCAAAGAGGACGCCAGTGTTTTATCCCAAGCAGTCATTTACTGAGATGAAGAACCAGTGTGCAGGGGGACTCCCCTGGTGGCCCAGTGGTAAAGAATCCGCCTTCCAATGCAGGGGACTCGGGTTCAATCCCTGGTCGGGGACCTAACATCCCACATGCCGCAGGGCAACTAAGCCCACGCGCCACAACTACTGAGCTTGTGCGCCACAAAAAGAGAGCCCGCGTGCCGCAAACTACAGAGTCCACGAGCTCTAGAGCCCGTGCGCCACAACTAGAGAGAAGCCCGCACGCCGCAATAAAGACCCCACGCAGCCAAAAAACTAAAAGAAACTAAATAAATAAAATAAAATAAAAAATAAAAAAAAAAAAAAAAAGAACCAGTGGGCAGGGAAGGCGAGGGGAGGATGGGAGGCGGTGAAGTCAAGAGCTCCAGCCTGAGGTGCTCAGCTGGAGACGGCGGTGACACAGCTGAGTGGAGGGGCTAAGGAAGCCCCTGGATAAAGGGCCTGCCATTCAGAGGAATGGTCAGGGCTGAAGATGCAAATGCAGGAGTCATCAGCCCACGGCAGACATTTAAAGTCGTGAGCCGGGATGAGGCCACCAGGGGAGTGAGCGCAGCTAGAGGAGGGGAGGGGTCCTAGAACAGGAGCATCCCGGGCACCACCCACCATCCAAACCCACGTTCAGCACTACCTCTCTCCCTCTCATCAGCGACATGCAGGTTCAAACACCAGGAAGGCTCCTTTCCCCGTGTGGGAGATTGGCGTAGGGAAACTGTGCCTCCTCTGCCTCTGCAAAGGTGTGGGGGAGAAGCGCTCCCTTACCGGCTTGACGTGAGCGTGGTCACAGCCACTTAGAAGGGTGGTTCGATGGTTTCTGTTAAAACGTGAAGGGTGCGTAACCTCTGGATTCTGCTTCTGGGCCTCGATCCCAAGGCACATCAGCTATTCCAAAAGGCACGTGCAAGGATGTTCACAGCAGAATCCTTTTGGATGCCGGAAGTACTACATAACAAAAAACTGAAGCATGCTGTACAATAAAACACATGTTGTGTCACAAAACAAAGCTATGTCTTTTATGTAGATACACGTGTGTCTGTCTGTCTGTGTCTGTGTCTCTGTCTGAAAGGACACAGAGCATACTTGGAACAGTGGCAACCTCTATGAAGCAAGATCTGCATTGCTTAAAGTTCTCACGATGAAACTGTATTCATATACTGCTTGTAAAATTAAATTCATATTTTAAATCACTTCTCCATTAAATATATGATCTGAATACCAACGCTATGCAAAGCGTTGAGCTGCTTTTCTAGATACAAAAAAGACCAGACTCAGTTACCCACCTCCAAGGAACCCGTGATCTTAAGGAGAAGGAGAAGGTAACAGGGTTCTCTGCCCTCTGCTGTCCCGGGTCCTGTGCTAGGCAAGTTCATGATGTTTCATTTAACCGTCACAAGTATGTTGGGATTTGGCTGTCATTTACTCACTTTACAGACAAGACGCAGACACAGGTAATGCCCGAGGTCACGGTCAGCTAGTGGCAGAGCCAGCCTCGGGATCCAGACCCAGAATGCACTGGAAGAGGAAAAATCCTTAGCCTGGGAATCCAGAGACCTGGCTCCCACCCCAGCTTAGCCACTGACCTGCTGCGTGATTTGAGGCCTTCCTTCCCCAGGCCTCCACGCCCTCTTTTTGCTGGCCTTGTCGACATGCTGGAATTTAAAGATTAGTCCAGGACTCCCAACTTCATGTCTCATAGCTTAGGGGCACTAAAGCTCACATGCTCACACGCCAGCTCAGGTGACCTGGCAGCCGAGGGGAAGGGCTGGAGCAGTGGGGCGGGGGGGTGAGCAATGAGGGAACACATTTCCTGCTCCTGTTCTGCTCTGTCAGCCTCCCCCTGCCTGGTCTTGGCCTCCAAGACCTGGGGTCTCCCATGTTACCCAGAATTCCAGAAGCCCCCTCGCGATGCAGTTAGAACAAAAAATAGATCACTAATAAGGACCTACTGTATAGCACAGGGAAGTCTACTCAATACTCTGTAATGGCCTATATGGGAAAAGAAAAAAAAGAGTGGATATATGTATATGTATAACATTCACTTTGCTGTACACTGAGACTAATGCAACATTATAAATCAACTACACTCCAGTAAAAAAAATAATTTTTAAAGAAATTGAAAAATAAATATTTGGTGTTTGTCCCCGGTTCCTGGCACACAGCTCCTAAAACCCTTGGAACCTCTGTGTGATAAGTCTTTTGTATGCTAGTGAGGTGACAGGGCTGGGGAACCCTAGACCACTTCAGAATGGGGGCTGGTCCCGAATGGTCCCAGTCTCCAGGGATAAAGGCTGAAGATTAAGTTATTCACCAAGGCCAATGATTTAATCAATCGTGCTTACATAATGAAACCTCCCTAAAAATCTGTCAGCCTTGCCCTGTGTGTCGCTTCCGTTTGGCTGTTCCTGAGCTGTATCCTTTGTAAGAAACCGGTAAGTACATTGTTTTATTCAGTCCTATGAGTTGTTCCCACAAATGATCAAACCTGAGGGGGTGCCCTGGGGACCTCTCCAGACCGAAGGGTAGAGAATTTGCACCCCATTTGAAACTGGCATCTGAAGCGGCGGGGGGGATCTTGTGGGACGGAGCCCCTTCAACCACAGGGTCTTCACTCACTCCGGGTAGTTCGTGTCAGAAGTGAATTGAGTTGTAGGGCCCCCAGCTGGTGTCCAGAGAGTTGGTGTCAGGAGGGGGAAAAAAAAAACAAAACACCCCTCTTCCAGGCTATACCTCTCCCCACAAAGGGTCTCAGGGTCCTCCACTGTGCTTTTTTTTTTTTTTTTTTTTTTTGGCTGCATTGGGTCTGTTGCTGTGTGCGGGCTTTCTCTAGTTGTGGTGAGCGGGGGCTACTCTTCATTGCGGTGCACGGACTTACGGACTTCTTACTGCAGTGGCTTCTCTTGTTGTGGAGCACGGGTTCTAGGCGCGCAGGCTCAGTAGTTGTGGCACACGGGCTTAGTTGCTCCGCAGCATGTGGGATCTTCCCGGACCAGGGCTCGAACCCGTGTCCCCCACATTGACAGGCAGATTCTTTTTTTTTTTTTTTTTTTTTTTGCGGTACGTGGGCCTCTCACTGTTGGGGCCTCTCCCTCTGCGGAGCACAGGCTCTGAACGCACAGGCTCAGCGGCCATGGCTTCACGGGCCCAGCCGCTCCGCGGCATGTGGGATCCTCCCAGACCGGGGCGCGAACCCGGTTCCCCTGCATCGGCAGGCGGACGCGCAACCACTGCGCCACCAGGGAAGCCCAGCAGGCAGATTCTTAACCACTGCACCACCAGGGAAGTCCCTCCACTGTGCTTTTTGGCCATTAAAACAAAACTAACATTTATATAACATTTTTAAAGGTTACTAAGAGCTTTTATTTAATTCGAGCCTCTTTGCAAACCTACGATGTCCCATTTGATAGATGAGCAAACTGAGGCTCAGAGAAATGAATCAGCCGCACAGGAGTCAGTGTCCAGGGAGCTGACGCTCCTTAGGCCTGGGCCCCTCCAGCCTGGGTCAAATCAAGGCATCTCCAGAAACTATCACACAACAGGAAATGAGTTAGGTAATGTCGCTTCTCCACCTGGAGTCCCCAACCTCTGCCGATTCTACAGAAGAGGAGGAAAGCCTGCGCCTACTCCCCAGAGGCCTGGATTTGCGGGTGATGAGGCAGGGCTGTTCCGCTTTCAGACAAGAATGTTTCAAATGTGCCGCCCACGAAGCAGACAGCTCCCTCCGCCTGGAACACACACCCCAGCGCCCCTCCTAGCATAGTAGGATGTGCACTGGGGCTTAGGAAGCACCAAAAACTGAGAGGCTGCAAAAGATGCCTGTCCTGGCCCCTCCCTCCCTGGCTACACACCCACATGGTTCCTCTTGGCGACTTTTGTTCCTGCTCTGTCTGAGCCAGGGTTGTTCTCCCCAGTCAGTGACCCAGGGCCTCACAATCTCGGTGGACTCATATGAATATCCTTGGGGTCAGGGCGGTTTAGAAAGTTCCAAGGAGGGGCTTCTTGGAGAGGGGCGCAGTGGTTGAGAGTCCGCCTGCCGAAGCAGGGGACACGGGTTCGTGCCCCGGTCCGGGAGGATCCCACATGCCACGGAGCGACTAGGCCCGTGAGCCATGGCCGCTGAGACTGCGCGTCCGGAGCCTGTGATCCGCAACGGGAGAGGCCCCAACAGTGAGAGGCCCACGTACCGGAAAAAAAAAAGTTCCAAGGAGGACACTGTTCTCCAGATAAACCCCAAGAGAAGAGTAGGCTCATTCCTCAGCCTAAGCCAGTTCCCTCTCCTGACTTCTCTTATTTTGACGTCCGCCATCCTGAGTCACCCAGGCTGCAAACATCAGCCAGGCCCTGGCCTCTTCCTCTTCTCATCCTGGCATCAAAGTCCAAGCTCACACAGCATTTGGAGACAGAGCCAGGGCTGCACCTGGAACCACCCATTCCTGGTGCAGTGATTTCTCCCTGCACCTGCTGCTGCTTTGTGAGGGTCCCCACCCCCAGTTTCTCCATCCCCCTTCTCACTTTCCCTTCTTTCTGTGCCTACTCTCACCCCTCCACTCCCAAGTCCCAGCAGTGATGGTCACAAGCTCCATCCCCCTGCGTCTCAATTTCCTCATCTGATCCTTCATACTACTCAGTTTTCACTCTGCACACCACCCCCACCCCACAGTACAGAATTTGCACATCTCTGAACTCTGCACTAAAAAAGCCACTTGTACAGAAGTTCAAGTGCATGATGTAGACTCTACAAGATGTCTTTGTAGAAGGAAAGGGTTAGACTGTTCACATCTCTCTGCCCACAAAGATCCCCTCTTGTGCCCCCACCAGCTTTCTTCTCCCTTGCCCTTCCCCCACGCAATACCCAGTCTCACTGGCTCTTCCCTCCTTGAAGACACAGAGCAATTCCCCTCTGCCCCCAATTTGCATGCCCTGAGTTTCACTGCCTAGCAAAACAGTGCCTGGCAATAAAGAGGACACACCTCCTTAGAATGCCACTTAGTAACTATTTGTTGTTACTTGAAATGGGCAGTTTAACCCTCCCAAGTGGTTTACCAAAATCTTTCTACCTGATAGAGGAAGTTTCAGAGCAGCTACTAAGAGAATAAAATTGTATCTCTATCTTTAGGATTTTAAAAATTCCATTACAAATACCCATCTCACAGCATTTTTGTGAGAATTTAAAATGTTTGGGCCTGAAATAAAATTGATTCTCAGTAAATGGTAATTTCTTTCCTGTTGTTCCCCTCAAAGACCCTTCCTCACTCCTTTACCAAGCTCTCCCAAGTTCCCCAGACCATGAGTCACCAAGCCAAGAATTACCCAATGACCCCACATCCACAGCAGTGCTGAGAGGCTGGGAACCCCAACATCAGCCCAGCGCAGAGCCCAGAAAGCAGGAGGCTCCTGGGACTGTGCTGCCACTGGCTGAAACATCTGGAAACAGCTGCACAGGTAAGGCCCTGCTGAGCTTCTGGAAAGGTGTGGGTGAGGCAAAGACATGGATGGGGGCCAGGTTGGCAGACTGAACAGGGAGAGTGTCGCAAACATCTGAGACCTCTCTCCAGAAATCCTACTGCTGGAGCCTCTCCATCTGGCTAAGGCACTGTTTCCAGGAGGCCCCTAGAAATTAAAATGCAGGCGTATTATCCAGTACAGGAGACATATCACCTGGTTTAGTGGACAGGGCACTGGCCTAGAGTCAGAAGAGAAAGATTCAATTTCCGTGAGCTCCTCAGCCCCCGAATGGCCTTGAGCAAGTCATGTGGACACTCTCTCTGTGTCAGGCTCTGTGCCCAGTGCTTCATTTGCACAGTCTACTTATATTTCACAACCACTTCATGAGATGGATATTGTTAATATTCCACCTTGGAGATAAGAAAACTGAGGCTCCAAAAGATAAAATTTCAGCTAGAAGGGCAGAGATGGAATTCAGCCTCCACTCTCTCTAACGCCACCGTCCACACCTTTAACATTCTATTCCCTCTGCTATCTGAGCAACAAGGACAGTCACATACGTCCAGCCAATAGAGTGTGACGCCCACAGGAACAGCGGACAAGGCATGATGGTGGCGGGAGGAAAGGAGTACTCACACACAAGTGGACCAGAAAAGAAAGAGTCAGAGGAAGAAATGTTGGATTTGGGCTTTTGATTTTCAGACTTTTAAGGGTTTTTGCTTTCTCACAGCAAAACCCATGTTCACTGTAGAAAAATAAGGATATGTCGATGCGCAAAAGATGGAAATTAATAAATTAATTAATATCAACCAGAATCCCATCACTCAGCAACAACCATCATTAATCCCTCCTTGAAGACACAGAGCAATTCCCCTCTGCCCCCAATTTGCATGCCCTGAGTTTCACTGCCTAGCAAAACAGTGCCTGGCAATAAAGAGGACACACCTCCTTAGAATGCCACTTAGTAACTATTTGTTGTTACTTGAAATGGGCAGTTTAACCCTCCCAAGTGGTTTACCAAAATCTTTCTACCTGATAGAGGAAGTTTCAGAGCAGCTACTAAGAGAATAAAATTGTATCTCTATCTTTAGGATTTTAAAAATTCCATTACAAATACCCATCTCACAGCATTTTTGTGAGAATTTAAAATGTTTGGGCCTGAAATAAAATTGATTCTCAGTAAATGGTAATTTCTTTCCTGTTGTTCCCCTCAAAGACCCTTCCTCACTCCTTTACCAAGCTCTCCCAAGTTCCCCAGACCATGAGTCACCAAGCCAAGAATTACCCAATGACCCCACATCCACAGCAGTGCTGAGAGGCTGGGAACCCCAACATCAGCCCAGCGCAGAGCCCAGAAAGCAGGAGGCTCCTGGGACTGTGCTGCCACTGGCTGAAACATCTGGAAACAGCTGCACAGGTAAGGCCCTGCTGAGCTTCTGGAAAGGTGTGGGTGAGGCAAAGACATGGATGGGGGCCAGGTTGGCAGACTGAACAGGGAGAGTGTCGCAAACATCTGAGACCTCTCTCCAGAAATCCTACTGCTGGAGCCTCTCCATCTGGCTAAGGCACTGTTTCCAGGAGGCCCCTAGAAATTAAAATGCAGGCGTATTATCCAGTACAGGAGACATATCACCTGGTTTAGTGGACAGGGCACTGGCCTAGAGTCAGAAGAGAAAGATTCAATTTCCGTGAGCTCCTCAGCCCCCGAATGGCCTTGAGCAAGTCATGTGGACACTCTCTCTGTGTCAGGCTCTGTGCCCAGTGCTTCATTTGCACAGTCTACTTATATTTCACAACCACTTCATGAGATGGATATTGTTAATATTCCACCTTGGAGATAAGAAAACTGAGGCTCCAAAAGATAAAATTTCAGCTAGAAGGGCAGAGATGGAATTCAGCCTCCACTCTCTCTAACGCCACCGTCCACACCTTTAACATTCTATTCCCTCTGCTATCTGAGCAACAAGGACAGTCACATACGTCCAGCCAATAGAGTGTGACGCCCACAGGAACAGCGGACAAGGCATGATGGTGGCGGGAGGAAAGGAGTACTCACACACAAGTGGACCAGAAAAGAAAGAGTCAGAGGAAGAAATGTTGGATTTGGGCTTTTGATTTTCAGACTTTTAAGGGTTTTTGCTTTCTCACAGCAAAACCCATGTTCACTGTAGAAAAATAAGGATATGTCGATGCGCAAAAGATGGAAATTAATAAATTAATTAATATCAACCAGAATCCCATCACTCAGCAACAACCATCATTAATAATTGACGTATATCTTCTAGTCTTTTTTTCTGTGCACATTTTTATGGCAAAACTGCGCCACACTGTACATTTTATTTTATAGTCAGCTGCCCCTCTCCCCCACCACCCTGGGCTGGGTGCCCCTCCTCTTTGTGGCTCGTCCATCTACAGCCCTTGCCGTACCATTCTGAAGTGTTCATTTTGTGTGTCTGCTTCTGCCTCAGCCTGGAAGTTCCTGGAGGGCAGAGGGAGCTGTTTTCCATCTTTTTTATCTGCAGTGCCCAGGGACAGTCAGGGAGACTGGTCGGCCCTGGGGACAGCACTGCCCACTGTGGCCTGGCACTCAGAGAGGCAGACCCCCACTGTGCTGTGTACCTCGGACCCCGCACACACAGGTCATGTCTCTCCTGTCCCTCTCACCCTCCCTCAGGTTGAGCTGGGTCCCGGTCACAGATGCCTGCTGGCAGGTTCCCTTCTCCGTTCTCCAGGTCACTGGAAGCCTGAAGGAGCTGGACTTGGGTGGAAACTTCTTGAGCCACTCTGCCGTACAGAGTCTCTGTGAGGCCCTGAGATGCCCTAGGTGCCACCTAGAGACCCTGTGGTGAGTCTGGCCTGGGCTCTGTTCTGAAACAGGAGATCTAAGATGGAGGCTCAGTCTAGGATGGGGGATTTGGTCCTTGTATTCAACAAACATTCATTGAGCCCCTCCCTGGCCATCCACTGTGCCAGGTGCCAGGACTACTGTGATAAACAAACACAGACAGGATTCTTTTCTCACAGAGCTTGCAAAAGACGGACATTAATCAAGGAACCACACTAACAAATGTCTAATTATAGGGCCAGATTAGGGCCTCCAGTGGAAAATTTCCTTAAGGAAAGTGTGCTTGAAGGAGATCTGAAGAATTAGCAGATTGACCTAAGGAAAGCAGGAGGGAAGAAAGTTCCAGACAGAAGGAACAGCATGTACAAAGGCCCTGTGGCAGGAAGGAAGATGGGAAGTCAAGGAATTGAAAGCAGGCCAGTGTGGCTAGAGGGTAGAGAGCAAAGGGGCAAGATGAGGCTACAGAGATCAACAGAGCCAGACCATGCAAGATGTCATGGACCCTGTTGGAATTGGGAGTCCTATTAAAATGGGATTTTTAAGCAGAAGTTTAACCAGATCAGTACATTTTCAACATAGAAACAGACTGCAATCTGAAAAATAGATTGAAGGAGAGCAAAAGTAGAGGTTGAGAAACCATTTGTAGGAAAATTTCAGTAGTTCCTGTAAAGATGGTGAGAGCTTGGAATAAGGAAAATTACAATAGTTTCTGGAAGAGATGATGACAGCTTGGACTACAGTGTTGGTCATGGAGATGGAAAGAAGTGAATGGATTCCAGAGATCTATTAAAGTAAAAGCAACCAAACTCAGCAATGGATTGGATTTATGGAGAAAGGGAGATGGAGTCGTCAAGGATGATCATAGGCTTCTGGGCAGAGGAGCTCATGGAATAGTGGCACCTTCCCTAAGACGGGAAATACTGGAAGAGGAGTGGTTGGGGGGGTGGGATGTCATGAGTGTGATTTTATGCATATTTATTTAAAGTTCCTTTGAGGTATCCAAGTGGAGCTATCAAGCAGGTATCAAGTAAAGCTCTATACAAAAATAAGACTGCCCCATAAAACAAATCTTGAAAAATTTAAAAGGATTGATATCATACAAATTATATTCTCTGAACATAGTGGAATGAAGTTGGAAATCAACAACAGGGAATTCCCTGGTGGTCCAGTGGTTAGGACTCGGCGCTTTCACTGCCAGGGCCTGTGTTCAATCCCTGGTCGGGGAAATAAGATCCTGCAAGCCACTCGGCTAGGCCAAAAAAAAAAAATCAACACAGAAGGAACTTTGGGAAATTCACAAATACACCAAAAAATAAACAACATACTCCTAAATAAACAATGGGTCAAAGAATAAACCGCAAGGAAAATTAGAAAATACTCTGAGATGAATAAAATAAAAAACACCACAGACAAAAATTTATTTGATGAGGCTGAAGCAGGCTGCTTAGAGGGAAATTTATAGCTGTCAAGCTATGTATTGATATACCAAGCTATATATAGCTATATCAATATAGCTATATTTTTTTTAAAAAGGTGATATCTCGTGCTTTTAAAACTACAATGAGAAATCACCTTACACCTGTTAAAATGGCTATTATCAAAAAGGCAAGAAATAACAAGTGCTGGAGAGGGTGTGGAGAGAAGGGAACCCCCATACACTGTTGGTGGGAATGTAAATTGCAGCCACTATGGAAAATGGAATGGAGATTTCTCAAAAAATTAAGAATGGTACCATCATGTGACCCAGCTATTCCACTTCTGGGTATTTACCTGAAGAACATTTTACCTGGGCTGGGCGTCTTAATGAACGCCTACTCATCATTCAAGGCACTCCTCATACATCTTCACCTCCTTCCCTTGTCGAAATTAATCACTCATTTCCTCTGCCTTCACCTGCACCTGACTTGCCCCTTTGGGCATTATTTCATTCATTCATTCACCACCTACTTATTCAGTGCCTACTATGTGCCAGACACTGCTGTAGGCGCTTGGGTACAGCTAGTAATGAAAATGGGCAAAACTCCTTCCTCAGGGAGCCTACATTATGGAGGGGGTGGGGACAAAAATTCAAAAGAATAAGTAAAATATGTTGTATATGATAAGAGCTATAGAGAAAAGTAAAGCAAAAAGGAGTAGAGGGTTGGGGCTGGGTGTGCAATTTTATTTTATTTTACTTGTTTATTTTTAATAGTGACTGGTCTGGGCCAGCCCTGCGGGCCACCTCCGCCTGGCCCACAGGGCTGGCTCAGAGTAGACTGCTCAACGGGTGCTTGTGGGTGATTGTGGAATCAACAGGTAACTAAACTTCAGGCCACGGGCACGTGTCCCCCATAGGTTGGCCGGCTGCGGCCTCACAGCTGAAGGCTGCGAGGACCTTGCCTCTGGGCTGAGCGCCAGCCAGACCCTGGTGGAGCTAGAATTGAGCTTCAATATGCTCCTGGACACTGGAGCTGAGCACCTTTGCCAGGGCCTGAGACAGCCAAGCGGCAAGCCGCGGCGACTGTTGTAATTGCTCCTCGTTGGCACTGCTTTGCGGGGTGGGCACGGGGAGGTAGAGGGAGCTGCCCCACCACCACGGGGCAGAGAGAAGGTGGGAGTTCACAGGGGCCACGAGAGATTCCCGCTGAAGCCCTCACAATCCTCCTCGACTTTTGTTCTTATGTTAGAAGCTCGCTCTTCTTTCACCCTGTATGGTAGATGCCCTTAATGTTGAAACCCACCAAAGCATCCTATGTCAGGTAACTCCGGGCAATTGGCAGGGCTGATGCAGTTAACAATGAGATCCAGGCATACCAGTGGAACACTGGGTAAATTTTTTTTTTTTTTTTTTTTTTGCGGGAGGCGGGCCTCTCACTGTCGTGGCCTCTCCCTTTGCGGAGCACAGGCTCCGGACGCGCAGGCTCAGCGGCCATGGCTCACGGGCCCAGCCGCTCGGCCTCTCACTGTTGTGGCCTCTCCCGTTGCGGAGCACAGGCTCCGGACGCGCAGGCTCAGCGGCCATGGCTCACGGGCCCAGCCGCTCCGCGGCACGTGGGATCCTCCCGGACCGGGGCACGAACCCGTATCCCCTGCATCGGCAGGCGGACTCTCAACCACTGCGCCACCACGGAAGCCCCCACTGGGTAAATTAATCATACAGGGTTGATAGGGTGAGTTGGCAGGATTCACGGGAATCACACAGGAGTGAAAAAGGGAGTTCGCCTGTATCCCGAGTGGCTCCTTGGCTGCGAGAGGAACATTTAAATCTCCCAGGTTCCTGCAGGCCAGTCAGGGCTTTATCTCCCCTTAACGTCACCCCAGGACCCCCAAAGGGCCATGGGTACTAGAAAGGGAAACCAGACCCCAGGTACCCCGAGGAGAGGGCCTGACTGAGGGCCCACATGTGTCTCCCCTGCAGACTGGTCAGCTGCGGCCTCACGCCCGGCTGCTGCCAGGACCTGGCCTCCGTGCTCGGGTCCAGCCCCAGCCTGAGCGAGCTAGACCTGCAGCAGAACAACGTGGATGGCCTCGGCATGAGGCTGCTCTGCGAAGGGCTCACACAGCCTACCTGCAACTCACACTCCTGTGGTGAGGCCCTG
Source organism: Physeter macrocephalus (assembly GCF_002837175.3). Classification (NCBI taxonomy): domain Eukaryota; kingdom Metazoa; phylum Chordata; class Mammalia; order Artiodactyla; family Physeteridae; genus Physeter; species Physeter macrocephalus. Next base: position 90,247,246 of record NC_041227.1, on the reverse strand, counting down.
TGGGTCCCTTCTGGTCAGAGGGCGGGGAATGGGGGTGAGGGTAGCAAGGGATGCAAGTGCTGTGGAATGGGACAGGGGAAGGGAAAGGGAAAGATAAATGCATGGCCAGCCTGGGTTCCTCGCCAGCTCTGCCACTGACTTAGGCCGTGTGACTCGGGCGGCTCTTCATCTGAGACTTGATTTCTTTCTGTGTCTGATGGGACTGTCATGTCCACTTCATAGACTATAATGGAACAAGATACATGCAAACACTAGGACAGGGCTCCGACAGAGACGGGCTCAGAGCACCGGAGACGTGCATGGCTGAAGAGCAGCGAGCGCGCAGCCCTCGTTTCCACCCCGCGGGCCCCGAGGGTGACGCTCTGCGCCAAGCACCACTCCCCACGCTGCCTGCCAGCCGTTTCCTCTCTCCTCCACCTCCTGACAACAAGCCCACTGGCTGTTCCCGGCCGAACCCTTCCCTGCAGCTCCTGGCTGAGGCCCTGTCACACACTCAGAGAGCTGACAGGCTCCAGACCCTCCATGTCCCGCACCCGCTCGTCCTGCCCTCGAGCTCTAGTGGGCCCGCGGACGGGTCTGCAGAGCCTGGGCCCTGGCCGTCCTCAGACAGGCCTCCCTCGTGGGCTCTCAGGCTGAAGGAGTCGTCAGGGCAAGAGAGCAGGGGAAACAGTCTGCAGGTCTCCCAAAGCTGATTCCAGCCATATACACCAGGGGAGTACCAGGCCACTCCCCACCAAGCATTTCTGGCTCCATAATGCAAGCCTCTCCAGAGCCTGGCCTTTGCAGGCAGAGCTGGATTCATGGCCCAGCTCACCGGTTACTGGTCAGATCCGGGTTGCCTCAGAGCAGCCCGCTCTAGGTCGTCCTGCGAAGGTTTCTGCTTCCTTCCTCTCAGAGCCCCAGGACCGATTGGGAGGGATTACCATCTACGTGGCGGTGGGGGGGGGGGGCATCCCCTCCCTAGGGGACAACTAGCTCTGATAGCAGCAATGAGTGAAGTGTGCACCGCCCTTTACAGTGTGCAGGGTCGTTCCCCCTGCCTTGTCCATGGGCTCACAACAGGCAGACCAGGTCCACCTGTGTTAGAGGTGGGGACACGGAGGCCCAGCGAGGGCAACAGCTGTCCCTGATCTGACGGAAAGCCCAGAACACAAGGCCTATGAGAATGGAAACCGGGCACTCTCTTCCCAGCAAAACTTCTAGCCTCTGGGCAGGAAACCCCAGGACCTACCCCTGCGTGGTCATTTTGAGGCGATGGAGAATGACTGTTCTGTGGTGGACGCTGTGAGGCGCTGCCCAGATGCCCTCCGGGAATGAAGATGTAACCCCGAGTCACTGGGAATGCTACTGGCAGCCAGCTACCGGGATGGCCTCTGCCAGCGAGGGCCACCTCACCCAAGGTCACGTCCCCTTCCTGGTATGGCCTGCATCCAATGCCTGGCTGGCATTGGGATATAAAGACCCAGCCCCTCATCCCAGTTTGGGAGAGCTCTGAGGGGTCATCCCGACTTCAGAGCCCCCTGTAGAGCCGGCTGAGGTCTTCATTGAGACGGCATCGCAGCCCAACTTCTCCGCCTGTCCAGACCTGCTTCCCTCCTTCCTCCGTCCTGGTGTTGACCCAGTGAACCTCACTTTACCTTCCATCTCAGAGCCTGATTCCCAGGGAACCCAATCTGTGACAGGTTCCCGTGGGAGGTGGCAGATTCCACAGTTGTGAGCCCCGAGGACCTCAGGATCGCATGGGGGTCCCGGCCGAACCAGGCTTCCTTTGTGCTTGCAGGCTGGATCAGACCCAGCTGAGCGAGGAGGTGACAGAGAGGCTGGGGGTCCTGAAGGAGAAGAAGCCTCAGCTGCTCATCTCCAGGATACAGTAAGGTGGGGAGACCCAGAACTCCTTCCTGCTGATCCAGGCCCAGCTGAGTCCTTGAGGCTGGTCCAGAGCCAAGAGATGAGGAAAGAAATGTGGGGTGGAGGCAGAGACAGCAGAGCTGGGGAGAAACCAACAAAGTACAGCAGCCAGAGTGGTTTGGTTGTTTGTTTAGTGCAAACAGAATCATGCAACTCCTCTGCTTAAACCATTCCATGAGATGAAAAAGATGAACAAATAGAAAAAAGTGAATGGGTGCGTGGGTGAGATTTGGAACATGGAAAGCAATGACCACCAGGGGGAGACAAAGACAAAGAGAGAGGGCCTTGGCGGGGAAATACCACCCCCATGCCCCCCCCATACACCTACACACATATACACACACTCCCGGCTTGAGGGGTGAGCCCCAGAGAAGGGAGAGTCCCTCTTCCTCCCCGGGGAAGCTGCTGCAGCTCCATGCTTTCCCAGTTTGGTCCATCTCGGCCCGTGACTGAAAAGGTCATCTGTCCCCAGGTTTTTGGGTGCCAGGCCTCGCCTAAAATGGAAAGGAAGGGGCTCCTAGGCTTAGGAGGAGGGTCCATTCATCAGAGAACAACATTCCCTGCAGCCCCACAGTGTGTTAGGCACACAGCAGTGAACAAAGACCCAACTTCAGGGGCTCAGCCCAGCAGGGAGACAGGCGCAAGTTATCCCCCCGCCTGTAGAATTACACTCGGGCTCCTGTGAGCACATTTGATGGGCCTACTGGACTCTATCCAAAGCAGCTGAGCTGAGCTCTGAACGCTGGGAGGGGTTAGCTGGGCCGAGAAGGGGTCAATTCCTGGCAGAGGTCTTTGTGCCGAGCAAGAGCCTGCTGCCCGATGTACACAGAAGCCAAGACGAGGACGCCAGCTTTTGAGAAAGAGTTTTGTTGCGAGGTCAACCAGCGAGGACACGGGAGGTGAGGCTCTCAAATCTGTCTTCAGGGTGACATGCGGTACGCGGGCCTCTCACTGCCGTGGCCTCTCCCGTTGCGGAGCACAGGCTCCGGACGCGCAGGC
>NC_041227.1:90234833-90244224 GCF_002837175.3 Physeter macrocephalus | reverse complement strand
CTCTCACTGTTGTGGCCTCTCCCGTTGCGGAGCACAGGCTCCGGACGCGCAGGCTCAGCGGCCATGGCTCACGGGCCCAGCCGCTCCGCGGCACGTGGGATCTTCCCGGACCGGGGCACGAACCCGTGTCCCCTGCATCAGCAGGCGGACTCTCAACCACTGCGCCACCAGGGAAGCCCTTCAGGGTGACATTTTAAAGGGCTAGAGAAATTTCACACTTGGAAGCTGACTGGCTAGAATCGAATCAGCCATACAAGCTACTCGTCGCGCTGCTGGAAGCCAGATTTTCCTTTTTTGAAGGACTTTTTATTCCATAAAGGGCTCCTGTGGCAACGTTTCTATTCTTTGAGTTCCATAGACTGAAGATTCTCGGTTCTGGGGTCATCCTGGCGACACGGGGTCCCTCCCGTCTTGCACATGTGCAGTGCTGTCTCCGTAAAATAACTCATCAATCAACATATTTAAGGAGGCAAAACCAGTTTCAGCTGGTCCACGTTTTACTTGCTGTTTCAGTAGAGGCACTGAGCTCAGCTTCTCGGAGGAACAGGAGGCTAGGGACCCGGAGCAGGGCTACTCAAAGTGTGGTCCGCAGACCAGCAGCATCAGAATCAGCGTCACCTGGGCGCTCGGTACAACTTTCCCCACTCCAGACCTGCTGAGTCAGAATCTCTGCGGTGAATCTGTGTTCTAACCAGCCTCCAGGTGATTTTTAACACCAGCTTTAGAACCACTGGTCTAGAGGTAAGCGAGCAGTTGGAGTGGCACGGGTGGGGCTGGGGGCGGGGGCCAGGGGCACAGGACCTAACACCTTGGGGGCCAGGTTAAGAACTTTTTATTTTACCCCCCAAAGCAATAGACATTTCAGGGCTTTTGCAGTGAAGTGCTGCCAGATTCACACTTTCAGATCAGCTGCTGAGTGGAAAATGGACCAGAGAGAGTCAAGAGCAAAAGCAAGGAACCCTTTAGGATGATGCAGTGGTTTGAGCCACAGATGCCGGGGCCTGGGACCAGGGTGGAGGCCGTGGAGGTGGAGAGAATAGAAAAGAAAATAGAGAACAGAAAAGGGCTGTTTTGGAGGTGGTGTCAAGGTGATTAATTAAAGTGATCAATCAGCTCTCAGAGTGGCCGAGGGAGAAGTCAGGACGATACCCCAGTTCTGGCATAAACAGTTGGGTGGATGTGGGCCATTCGTGGAGACACGGACTATGGGAGAAGCCCAATGGGGACCGTGAGTTTAAATTCAGATGAGTTGAATTCAAGTGGGGATGCCATGTAGACAGCCCCCAGCATCCTCCCAAGACCCCAGGGAGAATGAATTCTGTCTAGGAAGCCAAGTCTGACGATCCCCAATGAGGGCCCAGGTGGAGGAGGGACGAGTGATAACATGTCCTCACTCAAGCGGCAGAGACAAGAATCAGGTACTTTGAAGGGGCCAGGCTGGGAGCATCATGATGTGGGGTTGCAGGAGGGTGGTGGCAGCTGTGAAAGGTCACTCCCTCCAGCCCCCTGCCTCCGGAGTGGGACAGGGCGGGATGCCCACCTAGGAGAGACTGCGAGATCTTCTACTTCCGGAAACTTGCAGGATTTCTGCTTCCCTCTCCCCAGCCTCGGGGGGCTGGGGCTGCCCCTCTCCCGGACATCTATAGCATGTCTCAGACTCTGAACCGGAGCCCAGTCTTCCAAGGTCCGCTCTGGGCTTCGGAGGCCTGGGAATCACCTCTCCATCCCTGCCCATCCATCTTTTGAGCCATGCTCTGCTCACAAGCTGCCCACCCAGGGCATGCTGGGAAGAGTGACACTTCTGGGAAGTGGGAAAGTGGAGGGAGGGCGGGCGTGCCAGCGGGGCCTCCTCAGATAGCAGGCAGACCAGTCTTGGGAGAGGCCGCTCTGTGGTCTAGCCCCAGGGGGCCAGGGGCAGCCAGGCAGGAGAACCTAAAGCTGGCCACTGCCCTGTCTGTTCCAGAGGGAAGCGCCCCTCAAGTAGCACAGGTGGAACCCTTCTGTCTGTCGTCTCCTGCCCCCCTGGGGGACCTACACACGGAGTCTCTGGGGACCGAGGATGACTTCTGGGGTCCCACAGGGCCTGTGGCTACCGACGTAGTTGACAAAGAGAGGAGCCTGTACCGGTGAGTGAGGGGGCTCTGCCTGTCCCCCATCCCCATCCTGGGTCCCCACAGAGAGTCTGCTCCCCACTCATGGCCCATTGGGTCCCCCCCAGCCCCCTGCCAAGCCACCATGCAGGGACAGGGCTGAGATACTGGGTTGGTGCTTTTATCGTGGAAAAAGAGGTTTTGCTACGAACATTTTTTGAAATAGACACAAAAGTAGAGTCCAGGGAACTTCCACGTACCCATTAACCAGCTTCAACACCATTTTTGCCAAATTTGTTTCAACTATTCACTTTCCCCCCCTTTTTGTTGTTACAGTATTTTAAATCCAAGGCATCGGGTGATTTTATCCTTAAATACTTTGTGATACATTTCCAAAAGTACAAATAAAGACCTTTTCTTCCATAACCACAATGCCATTTTCACATCTCACAAAATTTACAATAAGCCTTTTGTATCATCTAATTCCCAATCCATATTCAAATGTGCTCAATTGTCTAAAGTGTGTCTTTGCAGATGATTTGTTCTAAGCACGATCCAAAGCCCACTCACTGTATTTGACTTACGTCTCAAATCTCATCTAAATCTCTTTTCATCTGTATGCTCCTGTTTCATTAATATCTACTGTGTGCTAAGTTCCATGCTAGTAACTGGGGGCCCTGAGATGAATAAGACAGCCCTGCCTTGCAGGGTTTACAGTCATAAGTAATAAATTATAACCATTGTCATATCTCTCACATAACACATTGCCGTTCACCGTCACAGACATTATCACAGCTGGGAGACACTATCACTCCCAACTTAACATCTACAGAAGCTGACGTCTACTATTTACCAGATGGGGAACCTTGGGAAAGTCACTTAAGAACACTGTAAAGTGTTGTTTTCAGCTCCAAGGGTTTATCATTAATATTACCATGCAGATTGTTATTAATTATTGGCAAATAGCCCTTTAAAAACAAGAACACTTTCCTATTTCATTATCATCATCATCATTACAGAAACAGCCAACCACCCCTAGGCATGTATTAAGCTATCCGCATGCATTAGGTCACTGATTACTCATGACTGTACCTAGTTACAGATGGCGAAACTGAGATTAGGGGGGTTCAGTATCATGCTCAGGGACCCACAGTCAGAGCAGAGGAGTCAGTATTCAAACCCCAATCCATTTGACTTCAACGTCTGGGCTTAGAGCCACTCTACAGGATCCGTAGTGCCTGGCACAGGATCCGGCAGATGCTCAGTGAATTTGTGTAGAGTAACTCAGGGTCCACTTCTCCCCATTTTTCCCAGAGTTCACTTCCCCGTGGCCAGCTTCTACCACTGGCCCAATACCGGTCTCCACTTTGTGGTGAGAGGGCCAGTGACAGTTGAAATGGAATTCTGTGCCTGGGACCAGTTCCTGAACAGGACATTCCCACAGCACAGCTGGATGGTTGCAGGGCCTCTGTTTGACATCAAGGCTGAGCCAGGAGCTGTGGCAGCTGTGTACCTCCCTCACTTTGTGGCCCTCCAAGGTAAGCAAGAGGGAGGTGTGGAAGCAAGGTGATGGCGGTAAGAACGTGCCTGAATGGGGCTTTGGATGGTGCTGTCCTGAGGGAGGAACTCGTGGCTTCCTTAGGGAGCCTGAGAGAGGGTTGCAGAAATGGAGACAGCGTTTCTCTCATTCCACGGTGCTCTGGGCATATCTTTCTGAAGCACTTTTGTCCCCAGGCTCATAATTATTTTTGCCTGCATTACTTGAAAGTTTCCCTAAATCGAAAGTACAATAAAAACTAGCGTTTATTAAGTTTTCTTTACAGAGGTTGGAAACAGATTATATACTCAGTTGAGATTTTCAAAAAGATTTTTCAAAGATAGGACTATTTACAAAGTAAGGCTAAGTGAACTAAGGCTAAGCGAACTAACAAGGAATGTTGGGGTCCCTGGAGACCAATGACAAATGGGAAGCCATTGCTTCTCCTACGGGCAGGGAGATGAAGCAGTGTCACCAGACTCCATTTGCAAGCTGGAGCCGTGAAAGAGGGGCTTTCCAGAAGGAGATGTAGTCATAAAGGGTAACGTAGTTACCTCTCTCACCTCCAAAGACTTCCCACAGAGAAAGTTCCAAGAAATATAAGCTCACAGTCAAAAATACAAACAGTCAACAAGGCACCATAAATGAGAAACAGAGGTACCAGAACTGGTCCCATTAAATAAATAAATAAATATATATAAATTTATTTATTAAATAAATAAAATTATTTATTAAATAAATAAAATTTATTTATTAAATAAATAAAATTTATAAATTTATTTATAAATAAATAAATAAATTTTTTTAAAAAAAATTTTTAATAAAATAAGAATGGGTCCTGGGACTTCCCTGGTGGTGCAGTGGTTAAGAATCTGCCTGCCAGTACAGGGGACACAGATTCGATATCTGGTCCAGGAAGATTCCACATGCTGTGGAGCAGCTAAGCCCGTGCACCACAGCTACAGAGCCTGCACTCTAGAGCCCGCGAGCCACAACTACTGAAGCCCTCACGCCTAGAGCCCGTGCTCCACAACAAGAGAAGCCACTGCAATGAGAAGCCCGCGTACCACAATGAAGAGTAGCCCCCGCTCGCCGCAACTAGAGAAAGCCCGCACAGCAACGACCCAACGCAGCCAAAAATAAATAAAATAAAATAAAATAATCTATTTTAAAATAAATAAATAAATAAATAAATAAAAAAGAATTGGTCCCATAAAGACTTCAGACATTTTGTGTTATCAGAAACAGAACACAAAATACGTACGTTTCATTTGCTTAAAGAAATAGTCTAGGGGGAAAAGCAATAAACCATTAAAAATGATAAATCAAATTTGGTAACAAGCTAATTAAAGAAAATAGGAAAACATAAAGAAAACAAAAAGATTAAGTGACATGGAGGATACCATGAGAAGGCCTAACATACATCTAATCAGAATTCTAGAAGGATATGGTAGAGAGAGTGGAGAAGATGGAATAGTCAAAGAGAGAACTGCCAAGAAATGTCTAGGATTGCTAAAAGATGTGACTTCTCAGAATGAGAAATCCAAAAAATCCGTGGGCTAGGACAGAGACATGAAAAGGTGCTGCTTCAAAGAAAAACTAGTGGAAAAGGGAAAGATGGTAATTATAGTTGTATTTGGTGAGTTCTTCAGCATGTTTTCAGATGGTATACACCAATGTGGTATTATTTTCACACACAAAAAAAGCAATTAATACTCTCTGCATGGCCCCTTCTGGGATTAACATCAGTCAGCAATGTTCTGATTGGTGCCCGTGCAGCCTAAGGGCCTTGTCTGGTTTGCTGGATGTCCCTCTGCTGCCCAGAAACCACTGCATTGCAGCAGTTGCCAAGCAACTCAGGGATGGAGCTAGGACTCCTGACCTCTAGGCCTGTGTCTCTTCCACTACCAACCTCATCCCTCAAGCTCTCTCTTCATCTCAGGCTCATCAATGTCCACACCTGGTCAGATGTCTTGGCTGCAAATCAACTCTGGCTGATTTAGGCAGAAAAGGAATATATAGGAAGATTCTTGAGTAGCTTGTAGACTTAACAAAAGATTAGGCAACAAGTCTTTAAAAAAAAAAAATGGCAGTGACCAAAGGATGCTAGAAACCAAGAACATAGCCAAGGTTACACCAAGAAAAGTAGGAAGAGACCTGTGCTGCAGGCACAAGGGTATACTACCCTTGGCCACTCCATTTCCACACTGCCCCTTCCTCCTCCTTGTCCTCCACCTGCCTGGAGTCAAACCTGTCAGCATCACTCAATGGCTCTCACAGTTACAGAATCCATACCAGCCAGGTAACCGTGGGGTCAATAGCTTTCCCAGCCCCAGGGCCAGGGACTGGGCCTCTGTATGCGTTTGGCTAAAGGGAGTTTCTGCAGTGTTCCCACCCTAAAGACAGTGTTGCCCAAAGTCCCCGCATGATGGCTTCCCTGGCTGGGTCCCCCAGGAAGGCCACTGAGCCTGCACCTGGGGACATCACGCCCCCAGCCGAGCCAGACTCAGTGAGGGCACTAAGTCCTTGCCTCTTGAACAGCGAACTACGTGGACATCCCCCTGTTCCAAGTGGCCCACTTCACAGAAGAGGGGATGCTCCTGGAGAAGCCAGCCAGGGTGGCGCCATATTACTCCGTCCTGGAAAACCCCAGCTTCTCGCCCAGGGGAGTTCTACTGAGGGTGGCCCACGCTGCTCTGCACTTCATTCCCATCACTTCCACCGGGTTGCTCTACCATCACCTCCATCCTGAAGAAGTCACCTTCCACCTCTACCTGATCCCCAGTGACTGCTCCATTCAGAAGGTGGCAGTAAGAGCCAGAAAGGTCGGGCCAGGGTGGGCTGACAGCAAACAGGAAATGTCACCAGAGAGTCCCCTAGATGGGTCAACTGGGGATAAGGACGGGCCTCTTATAAGCAGGAGCCTTGAAGTGGATGAATAACCCTGCCCCTGCTCAGCCGTGGTCTGGTCCGGCTCCCTACGGTCTCCTCCAGCTGGCTTTGCTGCTCCATCACTCATCTCTGGACAAGCCTCTTCCCAGGAGTCAAAAGATGAGCGGTCTCCATGCTTAGAACTGTCTCCTTTCCCCCATTCCCATGTCTTCTCCAGCAACGCCCCGATTCCCAGCCTGAGTATAGCAGAGGCCGAGCATGGGGCTCTCTGTGTAGCGATGCATGGGGGGTGAGGGGCCAGCAGGGGTGGTATAGCCCCCCTCCACCAACACAAACACATGGGAGCACTATCTCACTTTGTTCAGACCGGATTCCATAGGGTGGGATCTCTGGGACGCCAGACATACCTCCTCCCTTGATCCTTTTGTTCTGTACACTCCTCAGGCCATAGATGATGAAGAGAAGAAGTTCCACTTTGTGCGAATACACAAGCCGCCCCCGCTGACGCCGCTCTACGTGGGCTCCCGCTACATCGTGTCTGGTTCGGAGAAGCTGGAAATAATGCCGGAGGTGAGCCGCCCAGATGTTTGGCCCTCACCAGGGTCAGAGGTCATGCTTGGGGATACCTGTGGGCAGGTCTCAGAGCTTTCCCAGGGACGGGGTGACTGGGCTTGGGCAGACATCGAGTGGGATTTAGGGTGAGCAGGAATGCTTCAAAGATTGGGAGAAAGGGAGTTGGGGGCGAGGATCACAGTCAGGATGGGGATAACATTGGGAAGGGCTGGGCTATAGGGTGTTAATGATCTCCAATCAAAACCACCATGAGGGCTTCCCTGGTGGCGCAGTGGTTGAGAGTCCGCCTGCCGATGCGGGGGACGCGGGTTCCCGCAAAAAAAAAAATAATAATAATAATACAATCTGTGTGTGTGTCCTTTCACACCTTTTTCCTATCTCTATAATCATATGTGTTTATATACGCACTGACAAAGTCTCTCCTTGACCAAACTTAACTTGGGTTCCTCTGAATCCTCTTCCCAACTGGGCCTTAACTTTTGGACTTCTGTGTCTTTCTTGGCATTGTCCAATTTTAGCTAGAATCCTGCTAACTTAGTTTATCCAGAATTGCCCACCCTTGCTATCTGAGCAAATTCCTCATCCGCCAGCATCCTCCAGGTGATATCTGATCACTCTGGCCTGCCATCAGCAACAGTCTGCAGCAAAGCATTACCCTACCCTGTAATTTTCCACCCACTGACAAACACACCACTGGCACCACTACCACCACCCCACGCCCCAGCCACCCCACTCTGCTCCTTGGCTATAAATGCCCAACTTTTCCTTGTATTCACAGTTGAGCCCAGTCTCTCTCCCTCCCTGCCAAACCCTATGGCAGCAGTTCCTATACCTATCACAACAGTCCTCAATAAAATCTGACTTACTATTTGAACAATTGTCATGAATAATCTTTTAAACAATACGTGCAAACACACACACAAGGTTTATGACTGTCTTATAAAAAATAGGATCAAACATGTAAGATCTACCTCCCCCTCACCCCACCCCCCACCAAACTCCTCTCAATCTGCTCCTGCTGTTACCCGTTTGGCCAACAATCAGGTGTGCCATTATCCCAACCTGGAAGAGAGGGCCTGACCTTTACCTGGTTGTCTCCCCAACTTCCTTGGTTCTCAGAAGACATGTGCTTCCCTTCAGAATCTCAGATCATGGGCACTGGAAATAACACTAATCCTTTTGATTTGCAGGTAGGTCAGCAAAAGGTAATCCAGGCCCCAGTGATGAAGCTGGGACCCATTCCAAGAAGGCCTCTGTGAGCCAGGAAACCATCCACAGCTGAGCACAGGGCAGGTTCATTCACTCACACCAACATCCCCACTTATAAGGGGCCCATCCCTGTCTAGGGATCCCTCGGGCTGCATTTCATGTCTGCCATCAGCTCACCCTGGCCGGGCCTCTCTGAACCTCCTTCTGGATGGAGCGGTCACTGCGGATCAGGTAGAGGTGGAAGGTGGCTTCCTCAAGATGGAGGTGATGGTAGAGTTAACACGGAGGAGGTGATGGGAATGGATCATTCTCAACAGTAGTGGAAGATTGGGGGTCCTCCAGGATCATCGTGTTGAGATGAATCCACCCTAGATGAATTTTCTTTCTCTTTAAAGTGGGCTACTTAGAACAGCGAAATGTCCCATGACTCCCATCAAAGAATTTGTTCAAGGGTCATGGATTTAATGCTTCCTCTGGGTCAGGCCTTCGCTGGGGTGGTGGGAGCCCTAAGCTGATCTCAATGGCTCTAGTGAGAGAATCACTCCCGTGGGAAGAAGAGTTTGCTAGGGCTAGGGCCCCTTAGAGGCTGCTGGCAATACTTGTCTCAATGATGAGATAACTGCAGGCTTAAGCCTTAAGCCATGCACATACTCTGGTCCAGGCCCTAATCAGTCCTAAGGAAGCTGTGATCACCTGCGCTGTGGTGGGCTCTATGGCTGTGGGAGTGCTGCTGGCAAGTTAGCCTCAGGCAGATAGGGAACCTGGAGGGGGAAAGCAGGAGAGGAAGAGGAATGCCTAGATGGGAGCATGACACTAGGGACAGAACTTGGGAGTGAAACCAAGCGGGGCCCTGTGGGGCTCCCGGGGACAGAGGCCCTTTTGTCCCCTGTTTCTTGTAGGCAAGACTCCAGCCTCCATGACCTTCCCTGAGTTCCAAAGGGCAGATTCAAACAGTTGCTAATCAAGGAAGAAGCAGCCAAGAAACCACTTGAGACAAGATTAAAAGGACCAGAGAAGCTCATCAAGATTAGGAGACCTGGGGCTTCCCTGGTGGCGCAGTGGTTGAGAGTCCGCCTGCCGATGCAGGGGA
>NC_041227.1:90229557-90231597 GCF_002837175.3 Physeter macrocephalus | reverse complement strand
CGCGTCCGGAGCCTGTGCTCCGCAACGGGAGAGGCCACAACAGTGAGAGGCCCGCGTACCGCAAAAAAAAAAATAATAATAATAATACAATCTGTGTGTGTGTCCTTTCACACCTTTTTCCTATCTCTATAATCATATGTGTTTATATACGCACTGACAAAGTCTCTCCTTGACCAAACTTAACTTGGGTTCCTCTGAATCCTCTTCCCAACTGGGCCTTAACTTTTGGACTTCTGTGTCTTTCTTGGCATTGTCCAATTTTAGCTAGAATCCTGCTAACTTAGTTTATCCAGAATTGCCCACCCTTGCTATCTGAGCAAATTCCTCATCCGCCAGCATCCTCCAGGTGATATCTGATCACTCTGGCCTGCCATCAGCAACAGTCTGCAGCAAAGCATTACCCTACCCTGTAATTTTCCACCCACTGACAAACACACCACTGGCACCACTACCACCACCCCACGCCCCAGCCACCCCACTCTGCTCCTTGGCTATAAATGCCCAACTTTTCCTTGTATTCACAGTTGAGCCCAGTCTCTCTCCCTCCCTGCCAAACCCTATGGCAGCAGTTCCTATACCTATCACAACAGTCCTCAATAAAATCTGACTTACTATTTGAACAATTGTCATGAATAATCTTTTAAACAATACGTGCAAAAACACACACAAGGTTTATGACTGTCTTATAAAAAATAGGATCAAACATGTAAGATCTACCTCCCCCTCACCCCACCCCCCACCAAACTCCTCTCAATCTGCTCCTGCTGTTACCCGTTTGGCCAACAATCAGGTGTGCCATTATCCCAACCTGGAAGAGAGGGCCTGACCTTTACCTGGTTGTCTCCCCAACTTCCTTGGTTCTCAGAAGACATGTGCTTCCCTTCAGAATCTCAGATCATGGGCACTGGAAATAACACTAATCCTTTTGATTTGCAGGTAGGTCAGCAAAAGGTAATCTAGGCCCCAGTGATGAAGCTGGGACCCATTCCAAGAAGGCCTCTGTGAGCCAGGAAACCATCCACAGCTGAGCACAGGGCAGGTTCATTCACTCACACCAACATCCCCACTTATAAGGGGCCCATCCCTGTCTAGGGATCCCTCGGGCTGCATTTCATGTCTGCCATCAGCTCACCCTGGCCGGGCCTCTCTGAACCTCCTTCTGGATGGAGCGGTCACTGCGGATCAGGTAGAGGTGGAAGGTGGCTTCCTCAAGATGGAGGTGATGGTAGAGTTAACACGGAGGAGGTGATGGGAATGGATCATTCTCAACAGTAGTGGAAGATTGGGGGTCCTCCAGGATCATCGTGTTGAGATGAATCCACCCTAGATGAATTTTCTTTCTCTTTAAAGTGGGCTACTTAGAACAGCGAAATGTCCCATGACTCCCATCAAAGAATTTGTTCAAGGGTCATGGATTTAATGCTTCCTCTGGGTCAGGCCTTCGCTGGGGTGGTGGGAGCCCTAAGCTGATCTCAATGGCTCTAGTGAGAGAATCACTCCCGTGGGAAGAAGAGTTTGCTAGGGCTAGGGCCCCTTAGAGGCTGCTGGCAATACTTGTCTCAATGATGAGATAACTGCAGGCTTAAGCCTTAAGCCATGCACATACTCTGGTCCAGGCCCTAATCAGTCCTAAGGAAGCTGTGATCACCTGCGCTGTGGTGGGCTCTATGGCTGTGGGAGTGCTGCTGGCAAGTTAGCCTCAGGCAGATAGGGAACCTGGAGGGGGAAAGCAGGAGAGGAAGAGGAATGCCTAGATGGGAGCATGACACTAGGGACAGAACTTGGGAGTGAAACCAAGCGGGGCCCTGTGGGGCTCCCGGGGACAGAGGCCCTTTTGTCCCCTGTTTCTTGTAGGCAACACTCCAGCCTCCATGACCTTCCCTGAGTTCCAAAGGGCAGATTCAAACAGTTGCTAATCAAGGAAGAAGCAGCCAAGAAACCACTTGAGACAAGATTAAAAGGACCAGAGAAGCTCATCAAGATTAGGAGACCTGGGGCTTCCCTGGTGGCGCAGTGGTTGAGAGTCCGCCTGCCGATGCC
>NC_041227.1:90222914-90229486 GCF_002837175.3 Physeter macrocephalus | reverse complement strand
TGCCCCGGTCCGGGAGGATCCCACATGCCGCGGAGCGGCTGGGCCCGTGAGCCATGGCCGCTGCGCCTGCGCGTCCGGAGCCTGTCCTCCGCAACGCAACGGGAGAGGCCACAGCAGTGAGAGGCCCGCGTACCGCAAAATAAAAAAGACTAGGAGACCCAACCAGCTGAGATGAGATTAAGGGAGTGCAGGTCCTGCTCATACCCCAATCTTGTTGGAGACCCCACCTTTGAACCATTGTTATAAAACCCCTCATCAAATCCTCCTGGGTCAGGACATAGTTTTTTGAGGCAGAAGCCAGTGTGTCCCCCTTTGCCTGGCAAAGTAACAAAGCTACCCTTTTCTACTTCACCCAAAACTGTGTCACCAAGATTTGATTTCGGCACCGGTGTATACAGAGGCCGAGCTTTCGGTAACAAGGGGAAGAGGCTGGCAGCACTATGGACACTGGGTATTAGGAGTCCTGGCTCTGTCCCAGGTTTCCGAGCAACTGCTGTTGAGCAGGTGGTTGCTAGGCAATGTAGGGCCATCCAGACACTTGGATAAGGTCCTTAGTCTGCGTGGGCACCAATCAGAACATTGCAGGGTATTGTTAATCCTACAAGTGGCCACTGGCTCCATTTCTGCGATTTTCTCATCTGTTAATTGCTTTTGTTGCACAAAAAATAATATAACAATGGTACACAAAGTCTGGAAAAATGAGAAAGAAATTGCCCCATGATCTCACCATCCAAACAATTCAAAAATGACCATATTCACCCTTTTCATTTCAGCCTTTCTCTGCAGGAATACATTTTCATCTTGTTGTCATCCTAGCACATGTGGTTTTAAATCTTCCTTTTTTGACTTTGATTTAGACCATCACAAGCATCCCTCAAGCTACTTGAGAGTTTTCAGAATAACCTCTCTGATGATTGTGCATGATACCGTGCAGTGGATACACCATCATTTAATTAACCATTCTCCTCTTGTACCAACATTGAGTTTGCTCCAATTTTTTGCCGTGATAAACAGTACGCATCTTTCTGCAGAGAGCTTTTCTTTATCCTTTAGATCACTGTCTTGAAATCAGTTATTAAGGAGTGAGATGATTGTATCAAAGGACATGAATATCCTCCTGACTTTCTATGTCTTGCTAAATTGCTTCCCTCAGAGGTGGTACCAGTTTTCTCAGCACTGACAATGCTGACCCATACTAGGGTTCCCTGTTTTCTACATCCTGGCCAACATTTGTTATTTGTAGACATTTTGATGATAGCCATTCTGACAGGTGTGAAGTGATCTCTCATTGTTGTTTTCTGGACATTTCATTGAAATGGAATCATACACTCCGTGTCCATGTTCATCTGGTTTTTTTCACTTAGTGTAATGTTTTTTGTTTGTTTGTTTTTGCGGTACGCGGGCCTCTCGCCGTCGCGGCCTCTCCCGTCGCGGAGCACAGGCTCCGGACGCGCAGGCTCAGCGGCCACGGCTCACGGGCCCAGCCGCTCCGCGTGTAATGTTTTTGAGGTTCATCCATGTTGTAGCACATTTCAGTTCACTCCTTTTTACTGCTGAATATTATCCAATTACATAGATGATAAACCACACTTTGTTTATTCGTTCACCATTTGATGGACATTTGGATTGTTTCCAGTTTGGGGCTATTACCAATAACACTGCTATGGACATTCATGTAGTCTCTAGGTAGACAAATGTTTTCATTTCTCTCAGACAGAAGTGGATGGGGGTGGAAGTCCTAGGTCGTATGGTAAGTGAATGTTTAAATTTTTAAGAAACTTACCAGACTGTTTTCCAAAGTTGCTGCACCATTTTACATCCCCAGCAACAGTGTATGTGGGTCCCAGATTCTCCACCTCTAGCCAACCAGAAGCTCTTTCAGCCGTAGGCTTGCTAAACCGTGAGCACGTGGTCCCGCTGCTGCTAACGGCCATTCAATCGATACGATTCACTCAGCAAATTTTACCTGAGTACCTACCACTATGTCGTCGTAGGCTCTTGCCCTGCAAGAAGTCCCTGACAATCTGTAAGATGGCGACACAGCATCCTGGTGACATTGTTTCAGCACACTGATCCTGGTTCCCCCGGACCTTTCAGTTGCAGGAGGGAATGAGTTCCCTGATGGCTGTTTGAGTTTGGTCTGCCGGTGGACCCCTCCAAACCACTGGGACCCAAGTACGTTCTAGTGGCTGCTCTCCCCACATTCCACAAGGGAACACCAACCAGCCTTGGAACCTTGGGTGCAACAGAGGTGCCAGGAGATTGTGGTACCCAGCAGTCTGGGGCAGTACCAGTGGAAGCCATGGAAGGGCCTTGGGGATGCCAAGAGGAGCCTGGGGATGGGGGCGGGGGGAGGGGGGAACCGGCTCAGGTATGGCAACCTTTGAAAGTACTTGTTCCTAATCTAATCACATGTGAGACGCCCAAAAGGCTGGGATACTGCGTTCGTGGGTGAGGAGCAGGAGGAAAAGCACCCCCACGTTAACCATGGTGCCTCTGGGCCTCGGGATTATGGGAGCCTTTATTTTGCTACTCTTTTTGCCATAGTGCTTTCTAACTTTCACGTTTGCTACAAAGATTATGTATTAGATTTTTCGTGTATTAAAATTTAAAAAAGACCCCACAGGGCTTCCCTGGTGGTGCAGTGGTTGAGACTCTGCCTGCCGATGCAGGGGACACGGGTTCAAGCCCTGGTCTGGGAAGATCCGGTTGCGAATCTGCCTGCCAATGCAGGGGACACGGGTTCGAGCCCTGGTCTAGGAAGATCCCACATGCCGCGGAGCAGCTAGGCCCATGAGCCACGACTACTGAGCCTGCGCGTCTGGAGCTTGTGCTCCGCAACAAGAGAGGCCGCGACAGTGAGAGGCCCGCGCACCGCGATGAAGAGTGGCCCCTGCTCGCCGCAACTAGAGAAAGCCCTCGCACAGAAACGAAGACCCAACACAGCCAAAAATAAATTAATAAATTAATAAAAAGGGAAGGAAATTTTTTTTTTTAAAAAAGACCCCACAATATTTCTTTTAAAAGGAGAAATAACTCCTCGGGGAAGCTCCGCGCGGAGCTGGGATCCTGGCCGTCTGCACTTCCGCTTCTTTGGCCCCAAGTCCTCTTTTCGCGCCCCTGGGTCCCAGTTAGCAGCTCGCACCCCCTCCTTCCTGCGCCCCGCGTCAGGTTGCCATGGAAACGGGGCAGGTTGCACACAGACTCCTGAGGCGCCAGCCCTGGAGCGTCCTGGAGATTGAACCTGGACAGCCAACCTCCGCAACAGGCGGGGGGCTGAAGCGGGAGCCAGGAGCAAGAGGCGCCTCGACTGAGACCAACGCTGCGCAGACCCTGCAGAGCCCCCGCCCCCGCCCCGGCTCCGCCCCACGCCGCACCCTCCCCGGTAGTAGAAATATAGCCGCAGCCCCGCCGCCGCCCACTGCGCCCCGACCCTGCCCGGACCCGACCACCCGGAACAGGCAGACACGCCTCGCCGCGCTTCTCGCCAATGTCTGACCAGCTCTTTCAGCGCAAACCCTGGGACCACGAGCAGCTTCGCCTGGACCCCGACTCTGACTCCGAAGGCCTGTTTGACAAGCCTCCTCCAGAAGAGCCCCCCGCTGTCCGCCGGCCCAAGTCGGCGTGGGCCGCGGGCAGGAAGGCCGGTCGGCGCACTGGTGGGAGGGCGCAGGGGGCCCGCCCTGGGCAGCCCCCCAAGGCCGCGCCGCGCCCCCAGCCCCAGGAGGAGGCGCCTCCACTGCACGACGGCTGCTATCTCGACCATTTTCCGCACCTCTCCATCTTTATCTACGCGGCCATCGCCTTCTCCATCACCTCCTGCATCTTTACCTACATCCATTTACAGCTAGCCTGATTTGCTGGGGATGGGCTCAGGGCTGAGGGCGGAGGGAAGGGAAAAGAAGGGCTCGGCATTTTGTGTCTGGGGACGCGCCGCACCCCCTTCATCTAGCTTTTGATGCTTTTCTTCTCTGCTTGTCACTACCTTTGTCTAACTGTCCATCAGTAGGAACGTCCAAAGCAGCTACCGCTAATGAAATAAGCACCTGGGGATTAGGGGCGGGAACACAGACTCCAACGTTTAGAATCTCGCGGTGCGACTGAACCCCATTTATAATGAGGATAATGTCCTTGGGCCCTACCGCTTTGTGAGGTGGGGGCACGCAGAGGAAGCCTGTCATTTTGTGTCTGGGGCGCGCACAGCGAGCCCAACCTTCTGTTCTTTAAGGGATGAGCCAGACCTGGGCCCGCCGCCTTCCAGAGAGAGGGCCCCGCGGGGGTGTCGGCGCCCTGGCCTGGGTTAAGCCGAAGCCCTGTGATGCTGCATCGCCCCCGGAGGAGCCAACAGTGCCCCCCGAGCTGGCGCAGAGCCCGGAGCGTGGGAACTGGCGGACCTGAGAGCGCAGGACACAGTGAGTTTTTCGGGGTAGCGTGCCACCTGTCCAGAGGCTTGAGCCCACCCAGACTGTGCGTTTCCCTGTCTTAGGGTTTGATGCCGCTACCGATGTCGGGCCGAGCCGAGACACAGCCGAAGGAGCTGTCCTGCCAGGAAGCCACAGTCTCGTCGTGTCCTGGACGGCTTGGGACCAACGGCTGTAGACCTCCAGAGACGCACGCCCATAGCTTGCACGCTGCGCGGGATGAGGCGCTGGGGTCTACAGGGGGTTGTCATTTCTGTCTTTAGGGACCTGGGGGGGCTTCATCCTGGCCCAGAGCCCTTCCAGAGCTATGGGGCCCAAGATGAAGGGCGTGAGGGAATCTCTCATTGACAAGAATTCGTGCTAGGAAACTACCCAACTCCTAGGGGTTTGTCATCTCATACCCAAAAGACCTAATACCAAAACCCACCTTGGCAGGTTATTTACCCACCTGCCATCTCTGTTTACACATGAATGTTAAATGTCAAAACACAACGCTCTAAAACTGCATATACTTTACTTGGAAATGTCTGTAATTATGGTACCTCTGATGGAATAAATGCTCCTTTTCCAGCCTCCTTTATATTCTGTTCTTTATTAATTTCCAGCTATGCAGTGGGCCCACCAGACTTCGTAGTCTGCTCCAAATTTCATCCCATTATCCAGCATTCCAAGATACAGCATCTCTCTCCACTAAATAGCTATACAGACCTCTAAATGACATCTTCTCCATATCACGTCCTGACAGCATACCAGTGTCCAGTTCCACTGTCCCCTGACAGCAGGTCTGTCACTATCCCATTCGGGCATTATTCACTGCCCCTCAGTATTTACTCCCCGCTTGCCTCCATTATCAGGATACTTCTGCCCCTGGACAGTCCTCCCACTGAGCTCTACAATTTGCCCCCTAATTCACCCAGCTTGTATCTTTATAAGCTCAGTGTTTGCTAATGTCAGGGCCTTGTCATTTCCCAGTTCTGTTTTCCCATAATCCCATGTCACTACATGCCTTAATATCTTGCCCCTTTATTTCAGTGCCAAAAGCATGACATCCACCATTTCCCAACGTCAGCCTGTGCTGTGCAGCCACAGTTTACTACAATAATTTTCCCCCAGTAAAAGGCACTATTCCCCAAAATTAAGTCTCCAAGTTACCACAATATGTACCTCTCTGTTTTTCCAGTTTTCAGTCTTGGATATTGGTTCTTTACTGTCCTTTAATATTGACTAACCACTGAATCCAATACCTGGCCCAGTGCTCTCCAAACATTTGGTCCCATTATTTCCCAGTCACACAACCCCTCTTTTCTGTCCTTCTTTTTTTTTTGGCCGCACCACAGGGCATGTGGGATCTTAGTTTCCCACCGCACCCCCTGCAGTGGAAGCTTGGAGTCTTAACCACTGGACCGCCAGGGAAGTCCCTCACACAACCCCTCTTATCCCTCACACAGTCCTTCAGTGACTACTCAGGATATGATCCCCCAATATTTTGCCCTCAGTTAATCCCCTGATAGAATGCCCCCCATTCCCAAAACCAAAGTTCCCTGTTTCTTGATATTTGACACATTGTTCCACAAATATCATGACCCTTTCTGTGCCACCAAATCTAGGCCTCCATTTTCTCCCCCAAATTCCAATATCTGGTTCCCATGATTATACATTAGATCCTATTGCTCTACACTTTGAACATTGACTCCAATATTCTCCTAAATATCCAGCCCCATTTGATCCCTTTATTTCAGGATTCACTGCATTGTTCCTCAAATACTTGGATTATTACTGTCTCCCCAATATTGTGCTCGTCTTCCTTAACATTCACCTCATCATTGCTATCCCTGATGTTAAGCTCACCCCAACCCCAAAATCAATCTCTCTTCCCATACCCCCATGTTCTCCCCTATTAGCCCTTACTTTTCCCCATACCTTGTTTTTGTTGTTGTTGTTTTTAGGATGGCTACAATTTTTTAAAATTTATTTTTGGCTGCTTTGGATCTTCGTTGCTGCATGGGCTTTCTCTAGTTGTGGCGAGCGGGGGCCACCCTTCAGTGCAGTGTGGTGGCTTCTCTTGTTGTGGAGAACGGGCTCTAGGCACGCGGGCTTCAGTAGTTGTGGCTCACGGGCTTAGTTGCTCCGCAGCATGTGGGATCTTCCCAG
>NC_041227.1:90222193-90222842 GCF_002837175.3 Physeter macrocephalus | reverse complement strand
CCCAGAGCAGGGCTCGAACCCTTGTCCCCTGCATTGGCAGGCGGATTCTTAACCACTGGGCCACCAGGTAATTTCCCTGCCCATCCCACCCCCCATACCTTGACATTCCTGAAATACCTGAAATTCTCCATATCTCCTTGAAATTCCTGATTTCATTGAACTCCAATGCTTGGCCCATATTTTCTAACTAAATTAAATTTTCACTACCCTCACACCATCCATGTGTCCCTTTAGCATCCCCATATGTCTGACCTGGCCAATTTTCCTTTTATATAGTTTAAGTGTCCCAGGATATTTGGTCACATATCCCAAGGGCACATTTTTTTGGTCTTTGTGCCATGCTGCTCAAGAATCAAATTCTTTTTTTTAATTTATTTTTTATTTATTTATTTTTGGCTGCGTTGGGTCTTCGTTGCTGCGCGCGGGCTATCTTTAGCTGCGGCGAGCGGGGGCTACTCTTCGTTGCGGTGCGCGGGCTTCTCATTGCGGTGGCTTCTCTTGTTGCGGAGCACGGG
Organism: Physeter macrocephalus; assembly: GCF_002837175.3. Classification (NCBI taxonomy): domain Eukaryota; kingdom Metazoa; phylum Chordata; class Mammalia; order Artiodactyla; family Physeteridae; genus Physeter; species Physeter macrocephalus. The sequence continues at coordinate 90,222,327 of NC_041227.1, read as the reverse complement.
TTCTAGGCTCATGGGCTTCAGTAGTTGTGGCTCGCGGGATCTAGAGCGCAAGCTCAGTAGTTGTGGCGCACGGGCTTAGTTGCTCCGCGGCATGTGGGATCTTCCCGGACCAGGGCTCGAACCCGTGTCCCCTG
>NC_041227.1:90219191-90221918 GCF_002837175.3 Physeter macrocephalus | reverse complement strand
GGCCTCTCCCGTTGCGGAGCACAGCCTCCGGACGCGCAGGTTCAGCGGCCATGGCTCACGGGCCCAGCCGCTCTGCGGCATTTGGGATCTTCCCGGACCAGGGCACGAGCCCGTGTCCCCTGCATCGGCAGGCGGACTCTCAATCACTGCGCCACCAGGGAAGCCCTCAAATTCTTTAAAAAAAAAAAAAAAAAAAATCAAATTCTAGAGAGAGTCTTACTGACCTAGCTAAGCCCACATGCCCACTTTTGGCCAGAAGGCAAAAGAAACATCTTAATAAGCAGCCCCCATGAAAATAGCACACTCTAGGAAAGAGACAGCTTCCCAAAGGAAAACTGAAGTTATCAAGACCATGGATACTGGGCAGTCAAAAATAATAGACATCTAGTAAACTGACTTTTAGCAGATCACAAATGATAAAGGGAGAAACAATTATTTTGGACATTTGTCCTATTATGTACTGGCTTCCCAAAGTGGCTACACCATTCTACATTCCCACCAGCACTGCATGGCTCCAATTTCTCCACTTCTTTGCCAAATGTTACCTTTAAAAAAAAAAGTTATAGTCGTCTTAGTGAGTAGGAAGTGGTATCTCACTGTGGTTTTGATTTGCATTTCCCTGATGGCTAACGATGTTGGATTATCTTTTCATTTGCTTAGCCAAGTGTATATATTCTTTGAAGAAATGTCTATTCAGATCCTTTACCCATTTTTAAAATGGGCTGTTTGTCTTGAATTCTATGCTTTCTTTGTATGTTCTAAACATGTCTATTATCAGATATAATTTGCAAAAATTTCCTCATTCTGTGGTTTGTCTTTTCACTTTCATGATGGTATCTTTGAAGTTCAAAAGTTTTTAATTTTGATGATGTCCAGCTTATCTATTTTTTCCTTTGTTCCTTATGTTTTTGGTGTCATCTCTAAGAAACTGTTACTTAATTCAAGATCACAAAGGTTTAAGCCTATGTTTTCTTCTAAGAGTTTTATAGTTTTAATGCTTATATTTAGCTCTTTGATCCATTTTTGAGTTCCATTTTTATACATGGTTTGAGTTAGAGATCCAATTTCAAATCACCAATGGCCAATGATTTATGTAATGAAGCTTGCTTAAAACCCAAAAAGAGAGGGTTTGGAAAGCTTCCAGGTTGGGGAATCAGAACGTTTACATGTGCCACCATGCCAGACCCAAAGTCCACGGGGACAAAAGCTCCTTTGTTCAGGACCTTACCATATATCTCTTCATCTAGGTCTTGACTCATATATCCTTTATAATAAACCAGTAATACAGTGAGTAAACGGGCTTCCTGAGTTCTGTGAGCTGCTCTAGAAAATTAATTGTACTCCAGGAGGGGGTCTTGGGAACCTCTGATTTATAGCCAGTCAGTCAGAAACACAGGTAACCGAGGCTTCTGATTGGCATCTGAAGTGGAGGGCAGTCTTGTGGGACTGAACCCTTAATCCGCGGAATCTGATGCTATCTCCAGGTAGTGTCAGAATTGAGTTGAATTGTAGGACCCTGATGTGGTGATGAAAACTGCTTGGTGGTATGGGGAAACACCGTCCCCTTCCCAAGATCAGAACTGAGTGCAGAATGTCTTACATAGTATTTCCTTATAATTCTTTTTACTTCTGTAAGGGTGGTAGTGTGTCCACTCTTTACTTTCTATTAATACCATCCCAAACTGTCTCCTAACTGGCTGTCTGTCACTGCAGCAGCAGGATGAGAAAAGTCTATTTGGGAGTATACAGTGGGGAGCAGGCATGACAATGACGGAGAATAAATAAATGCAAGGGAAAGCTTGGGAATTGGCATCTAGGGAGACTGTTGGTTTTTTAAAAAATATTTATTTATTTGGCTGCACCGGGTCTTAGTTGCCACACATGGAATCTTCGTTGTGGCATATGAACTCTTGTAGCATGTGGGATCTAGTTCCCTGACCAGGGACTGAACCCAGGCCCCCTGCACTGGGAGCACAGAGTCTAAGCCACTGGACCACCAGGGAAGTCCCGGGAAATTGAAGGTTTGATATTACAAAATCATAGGATCTAATGTAGAGGGAAGTAGGAAATTGGATAAGACTGATGCTGGATGGGAGATGAGGCAATGAAGCAGAGTGGGTAACCAAGTATTTCTTATCCTGATTTATTTCTGAATTTTTGAAGGAGGAATTTAATTATTAGAGGACAATGGGGCCAAGTATATTAATTTATTCCTGCAGAGACACTACTATGACAAATAGTCACAGTATTAATATCCAACAAGTATTAAGCACTTACTAAACATGTAATGGACTCGAGTTCTAAATACTGTGGATTTCACCCTTTTATCCAAGTCTGGTCCATATTTTAACTGTATCCAAACAAACCATATTATTGCATATATAATGAGGCCAAGCAGATCTCAGCTGTTGTTTCCTTAATAAGCAGCCTAGGGGGCTTCCCTGGTGGCGCAGTGGTTAAGAATCCGCCTGCCAATGCAGGGGACATAGGTTCGAACCCTGCTCTGAGAGGATCCCACAAGCCGCGGAGCAACGAAGCCCGTGCACCACAACTACTGAGCCCGCGTGCCACAACTACTGAAGCCCACGCGCCTAGAGCCCATACTCCACAACAAGAGAAGCCACTGCAATGAGAATCCCGTGCACCGCAACAAAGAGTAGCCCCCGCTCGCCGCAACTAGAGAAAGCCCGCATGCAGCAGTGAAGACCCAATGCAGCCAAAAATAAA
>NC_041227.1:90175451-90218856 GCF_002837175.3 Physeter macrocephalus | reverse complement strand
ATCAATCAATCAATCAATCAATCAATCAATCAATCAATCAATCAATCAATCAATCAATCAATCAATCAATCAATCAATCAATCAATCAATCAATCAATCAATCAATCAATCAATCAATCAATCAATCAATCAATCAATCAATCAATCAATCAATCAATCAATCAATCAATCAATCAATCAATCAATCAATCAATCAATCAATCAATCAATCAATCAATCAATCAATCAATCAATCAATCAATCAATCAATCAATCAATCAATCAATCAATCAATCAATAAGCAGCCTACATCCTTATGAATACCTTAATTTCTAATTTCACTACGTATGTTAGTTTCCTGCAGCTACTGTAACAAACTTAGTGACTTAAAACAGCAGCAATGTATTCTCTCACAGTTCTGGAAGCCAGAAATTTAAAAGAAGGGGGTCAGCAGGGCCACACTCCCTCTGGAGGCTCTAGGGAAGAACCTGTTCTTTGCCTCTTCCAGCTTATGGTGGCTCTTGGCATTCCTTGACTTGTGGCTTCATCACTCCAATCTCCCTCTGTGGTCACAAGGCCTCCTCCTTGTCTGTCTCAAATCTCCCTCTATAAAGTCACCTGTCATTGGATTTAGGGCCCAGCCAGATAAATCAGGATGACCTCCTTATCTCCAGATCCTTAACGTAATTTTACTTGCAAAACCATTTTTCCAAATAAGGCACAATCACAGATTCCAGGATTCAGGACATGGACATACCTTTTGGGGGAATCACCATTCAACCCACTACACTAGGAGATTTTAAATAAGTTCCAAATGTAAAAATACAAAATAAAAAGAAATGATCATTTGGGTAAAAAGTCATACTGAAGGACGCATACCATGACATTATATACAGCAGAAAATCACAAATCAATGCTTTAAAAATATATATATTTAATGTACAGAATTGGAAAAAAGGACTCTTTGATAATAAACGTATTCCAGGTAAACACAGCCTTCCTAAACTGATAAATATTTAATTGCAAATATTAATACCCTAAGTTACACTTCTATATAAGGGAGAAACTCCAAATCCTGTTCTTTAGGAAGATGTGGAAGGCAAGTAATACCTTAAGAGCAACTATTGCTATTTCTCCCCTTTCCTTGGGTGATCTAACATTTTACATGATTAGTTACAAAAGGAAATATTAGACTCTATTGAATTTAAGCACAAGACACAGCTAAAATTTATCACTGACAGTACTAAATATTTGATGCTTATGAGTGTGAATAAATAAGTTAATTAAATATTAGGTACAAGGCAGATTCCAAAACTAACTGAAGCATGAAAAAAAAATGGTATAAATACCTAGTCGTCAGTTAATATAAATTTTGCCCTTGGATATGTTCCAGGCTTCCTTTTCTACGCCAGTGAAATCTGCTTCCTTTTTGTCCAATGTCTTCCATTGCTGGGCTCCAAGACAGTACACTCTTCAACCTCACCAAGGCCTTGGTCATGGAAAGGATTTATTTTAGAAACAAAATAACTTCTTTCTTCTTTCTAAGGGTCATAGTTGTTTTGTCTGCTCCTTGCTTCCTTCAACGAGTTATTAAAGTCCCCGTGTGAGAAAAGTTACTGGGCAAGAACAAGCCATCTGTGTTGGCTGTCCCACAGTGCAGTGGCTGGTTAATAAAGAAGATGGCCACTTAACTTTTTTCTCATTTGGTCTCATCCAAAGAGTAAGGCAAAAGGATCAAGGTTACAGAGGACTCATGACCAAGGTACAACTTTTACAAATATCTTTGAATGGCCAGGGAAAGCTTTACTTCTTCAGTCATGCCCTCAAATGAGTCATTATTGAACCAAGAATCCCTTCCCACCCGTCAGAGGCTGCTAAGCACAGATGCTTCAAAGATTAGTCCAAGGTAGTGCAGAGATGCTTCAGGAGATTGGACCAAAAAAGAGGAGGATGTGGAATACAAGGAAGAGTGAACAAAGAAGACCCCCCAAAAGTACACAGTTCACTAGGATCAGAATGGTCATTGTTATAAACCCCTTATCATTCCACCTTCTGACAAACTCCTTTTACTATTTAGACATTAAGATATTTTCAGTCTTTTGCTTTCCTTTTCCACATTGTCTCTAATATTCTGTAGCTTTCTGGAGTTCTGGACCAGGAACACCAAGCTCTCCCTAAAATCACTAGTCCCATGGTCTCTGCCAACATTTTCAAGCTCATCAAATAAAGACAATGTTTGTTTGAGTTTGGCCTGAACAATTTTTTGCTCTTCTAATTCTGCAAGAAGGGCCTTCTTAGTGCATAATTCAGTCTTATACTTCTCCTGTAACTGTTCAGTTTCTTTTTGGAGAAGTTGGAATTCTTCCTCACTATAAGGATGCGTCTCCCGAGATTTATCTTCCGGAAGCAAGACATTTGGGGGAATACGCAATATCAACTGTAAAAACAGCTGCTCCATTTTGCCAAAAAGGTTATCAAAACGTCCTTTCATGAAGCAAAGAAACTTTTCCGTGCACTTACGAATCTGGACTGGGCTAATCGCACAGTCTGGGATGCCATCCAGCTTCTTCAGAATAACCTGTTCAACAGCCTGCATCACTTCAAATAGGTAGTCTTGAAATGCAATGTAGATCCTAAGCATGCAAGTTTGCGGTGTGAAGCCAAAGAACTGGGCCTCATAGGTCATCGGATCAACAGACATCTTGGCTTATTTTGCTTTGTTAATTTTGAATGTGAAAAATCTGCAAATGTAATAAGAAAAAATTTCATTTGTGTTCAAAAAAATCATCTGATGAAAGTAACAAATGACATTACAGACAGCAAAGCAAACAAAAACAAAACAAAGAAGCAAACAAAAAAATATGAAGTTTAGGTTCCTTGATACCTGATGCTACTTCCAGCTTCACTCATCCGCAACAGGATACAAACGCTGCCTCTCTGAGGCTCTTTCCATCAGCCTGTAACCTCCCTTCTTCCTCCTCATTGTCCACTTCCCTCACCTCTCAGTTACTGAGGCTTCTGGCCTACGGATCAGCCTTCGGAATTCTGTCATCATCCCAGACAACTTTCAAGTTTACATGGACGATCTTACCGATGCCCTAGAGACTCAGTTTCTTGAGTTTCGATGATCTTCATCTCCACTCTTTTAGCCACGTGGCAATTGATATTTGTAACTTCTTTCCCCAGCTGCTCCTACTTTTTGACCACAACCTCATATGCTAGTCTTCCAACGCTCATTCGCATATTCACATTATACCTTAATCTTCAAGACTTTCAGCCCTCTGATCTTCTTTTTCTAGCTCTCAGTCTCTCCCACCTCACTTCTTCCTCTCTCCATTTTAAGCTCCATGATCCATCACTTCAACTTCAACATGATCCAGCACTTCAAGTTGCCAAGGTCCTCAACTCCCCTGTCCTTCCAACCATGCCATCTGAAAAATATCCCATTAGAAGCTGAGCAAGCCTGATGTTTTCTCAAGGGTCTGGGAGACATTCCTTTCAAATGTAAACATCTAGGAAAATAGCACTCCTATCTCCCTGTCACTGTGGGTGTTTAACCTAGGGACCTTTTTCTGAGCTGTAACCATATACTTGTCATAGAAATAAAAGTATTAATAGTTTCATTATTCCTGCAAAGTAATTAGCTAAAACAAATGGCTACCTCAATTACCAGGTGAATTTAGGATGAACTTTATGAAATAATTTGAAGCAAGTGGTGCAGTCAAATCTTTGTATGGGACAAGATGCTGTTAATCTTGAGAACTTATGTAATGGCTAAAAATAGAATGGTTGTAATGGTTTAGCTGTATAAAATAGAGTAGAATTTCTTTCTGTCTTTGTAATCTCATTCACAGATTACCTATAATGCATTATAATCCAGATATGCTTATTCAGTAATAAAACTGCTTTCTCTTCTATGTTTGTGGAGAGGATTCTGTGGATTAACAGGATTTTAATTTCAACACTACCCTATGCCTTCAGGATCAATTTCAAACTCTTTCACATGGCTTACAAGGACCTTCATCATCTGACCTTTACTAACCACTCTGTCCTCCTTTTTAAGGACCTCACATATGCATAATTGAAGTGATAATACTTCCTACTTCATAGCACTCTATATTTGGTCCATGCTAGGTCCTCTCTTACTTATTTTATTCTTCTTTCATCTCCCATAGGAACCTACTCCAGTGTTTTAATGTATGCCTTTTCAGTTCATCTTTAATTTTAATTCATCTTTAACAGGTTTTAGACATACAGTTGACCTTTGAACAACATGGGTTTGAACTGCACAGGTCCAGTTATACGTGGATATTTTTCAGTAGTAAATACTAAAGTACTACATAACCCACAGTTGCTTGAAACTGTGAATGTAGAACTGCATATATGGAGAGCCAACTCTAAATTACACAAGGATTTTTGACTGCTGGGTGGATTGGCACCCCTAATCCCCACGTTATTCAAGGGTCAACTGTATAGTCTTGAAAAATACAGTTTTGTTTACGTATGGTTTGCTTTACATTATGTTTGCAATCACTTCATGTTATTACACTTCATTGTTATTTTACTTCATTGGTTCTTTTTTTATTTTATTTTTATTTTTGGTTGCGCTGGGTCTTCATTGCTGCGTGCGCAGCTTTCTCTAGTTGCAGCGAGCGGGGGCTACTCTTCGTTGCCGTGCACGGGTTTCTCACTGAAGTGGCTTCTCTTGTTGCGAAGCTCGGGCTCTAGGCGTGTGGGCTTCAGTAGTTGTGGCTCACAGGCTCTAGAGCGCAGGCTCAGTAGTTGCGGCGCACGGGTTTAGCTGCTCTGCGGCATGTGGGATCTTCCCGGACCAGGGATTGAACCTGTGTCCCTTGCATTGGCAGGTGGATTCTTAACCACTGTGCCTCCAGGGAAGCCCCACTTCATTGGTTCTAACTGAAGTTTTCCATTAATTTTACCATATGCGTATACCGTACTTCATGTGTCCACTGTCCATAGTTGCTGAGCCACAGAGTTTACTCATACATAATTTCACTAAATACTGCCAAAATGTTCTCCAGAACACTAGGGGTGGGAGTACAGCTAGGCTGGTTTACCCTCCCATTTGCAGTATATGAGAATTTCTTTCTCATATCTTTGCCTTCACTTCATATTACTCAAAATTCTTATTTTTGCCAATCTTGTAAAATTGTTTTACAGTGTTGCTTTTTGAAAACCAAACCATCTAACCCCCACACAGGCTGGACACCGAGGACTGCAACTACCGACAGTCTCCTTGCCTCCCCAAACAGCGTACTGTTTACATTAGCATGACTCTACTATCCTAGGAGACCAGAGTAATATTTTCGTTGTCCAAACGGCTTGGTTGTTCATTATGAGCCCCCGGAAAGACTGATCAACTCTGAAATGCTAAGCACCAACAATCTGTACAGCAAGATTCTCTGAAACCCTTGCCTCGGCTGTTTCTACCAATGCTGGACTGCTTTTCATGAGCTCTACCCAATCCTAATCAAGCCTCCAAACTGAAAAATCCACCTTAAACCAAATTTGCGATTCTCAAAAAACTCCAATCTCGCCTGTCAGCCCTACGACACACTGCCAAAGCTCTGTCAAGGTGTTTTGCTTACCAGGGTAAGCAAAACATTCAGCACTGTTTTATCAATAGGCTGCGAGGGTGATGCTTGGGGTGCGGGTAAAAATATTTTAATGTGCGTTTCTCCAACTGCCAGTAAAGTTGAGCACCACTTGAAACGTATTAACTCTTCAGGTTTCTCCTTCTGTAAATTACCCATTCATATCCTTTTTAAAAAACACTCTCTCCAGCCTTTTACTTAATTCCTTCCTTATATACTACCAGACGAGGCCACTCCCTGTTCCAACAACCTTTAGTGCTGCCTTATAACCCACCGAATAAAGTATAATATTAACTTTGCCTGCCATGATCTGACTACTCTTTGTTCCAACCAAACCAAGCTATGGCCTTTCCCTGTGATGTCTTTCCCTCAAGAGAAGATGCCTGGTCAAATATCTTCCAAGGGTCAGTTTAAATACACTTCCCTGGGGACCCACCCCCTCCTCTGAATTCCCATCAGGACCTCTCTTCGGGCACTGGCCAAGTCCTACTTTAGGATATTATTATCACGGGCCTATCTTCTCCGCAAGCCTTAGATTTCCTGAGGGCAGGATGAGTACGGTTTCAATAGATATTTACAGGTGAAACGCGGGAGGTGCCCAGGACACCTCAGCAAGTAGAGTAGCTGGAGCCCCAGAAACCGCGGGGCAGGAACCACTTCCGGCCTGAGGACTGGCTCCCGGCAAGCCCCGCGCCCCCGCTGCATGCCGGAACCTTCAGGGTGGAGGTTCGCGGCCCACCGGAGACGCTGCTCCATCTGGCCGCTCCAACCCCCGGCGGTGAGGCCTCAGCCAGTGCCACCCCTTCTCGCTCCTCTTCAGAGAAAATGCAGCCCCGTGGCACTTACCCAACGACCATGAGAGTGACGAATTCGACCAAACACCGGCTTCCCGCCACCTCCTTTAAACCACTGCCTGCTGCCAGAGATAGGCGGCGCCGCTGACTCCCCCAAATTCCGACCGCTAGCTGCCTTAGAGCGAGGGCAAGATGCCACCGCGCTCCTGATTGGCTGTCTGTCCAGGGGCAACCTATATTGGTGACGGAACGGGGGCAAGCAGGAAAGCTAGCTGTGGCCTGCGGGGATTGGCGGAAGGAAGCGGTACTCACTCTCTTTCCAGCGACGTAGGAGGCTGGAGAAGCGAGGCTGGGCCGCCGCGGAGACACAACTCATGATTGGCGGGTGTGCTTTCATTCGGGCTCTAGCGATTGGTGGCTGAGCAGCGCTGATTGGGCAGCAACGTAAAGGGGAGGGTCCCGCCCTGATCCCGCCCTGATCCCGCCCCGCCGCTGGGACAGGCTGGCGGAAGGGGAAGTGGGGGGGGGCGGGGGCCGCCGGCGGCGGGGAAGATGGCGTACCAGAGCCTCCGTTTGGAGTACCTGCAGATCCCACCGGTCAGCCGCGCCTACACCACTGCCTGCGTCCTCACCACCGCCGCTGTGGTGAGCAGCTGCAGCGCCAGCTTCTCATTATCCGTGCTGGATATAACCGGGCCCTCGGGAAACTGGGGTTTGGGCCTCCGGGAAGCTCAGAGGGGTTGGTCTCAAGGGTGGGTGGAGGCGTACAGGGTTCACTTTGGGGTTCGGAGTGGCCCCGTGAGTGCTTATCCGGTGACCCTAGAAGGGAGTGCTGCTCCAAGAGGGCTGAGGGATCAGGACTGCGGGTCAGTTTCTGAGAAATAAAGGCAGGATCTGTACCAAGTCAGGGCTGCGGGAGCCGCCCACCCAGGAAACGTGTCTGAGAACTCCTGCGGTGGCCAAATGATAACGTGGTGACTAGTGGAAGGAGGGTCCGCTTACTGGAGAAACGTAGATATTGAGGATAGAAAGCTGGAAGTTGTCGAGCGGGAAAGTCTTGAAATACAGTCTGTAATAGAGGTTGGCTGCAAGCACCCAGTCCTCACGGTGGCAGGGTAATTGAGTCTTGGTTCTTTGGAGTGAATTCTGTTGCTTCACACAGTTGTTTCAGGTGGTGCCCATGTGTTGGACAGATTCGTAGCAGCTGCTCTTACTTGCCCTGTATCTAAGATATCACCACCTGCCTTCCATACCTTCACGTTACCCTCAACTATTGAAACATCAAACAGACTTTGATTTTGTGTTAGGTATTGGGGAATACAAAGAATTGTATCAATTCTACACAATTCTTTACCAAACTTTTCCTCCAGCCTAAGAAGAAAGCCTTAAATGATTTCAGCCTAAGTGACTGAGAGTGGGAAATTGCTGGCCCTATTAATCTGTTGTTGTAAATGATGATATTTTGTTTCTTGATTGACTTGCTTGAAGAAATTCTTTTTCTATTTCAGCAGTTGGAATTGATCACACCTTTTCAGTTGTACTTCAATCCCGAATTAATCTTTAAACACTTTCAAGTAAGTGGTCCATCACAACCGCCATTAATGCCTCAGTTTTTAAACTTGTTTTTCTTATATTTTAGTAGCTAATCCTGTCATATACTTTCTCAAAGAATTCAGTGGGAATACTTGATTATAAGGCTTATGGAGGTGGGGGGTGGTTACCAAGCAGTGATTCTTGCAGCCTGGAACTTTTAAGAGATTCTCAAGCTCCTCATCATGTACCAAATCAGAATCACCAAGGGTAGGAATTAAGAATCTGTATTTTATTTTTAAAGTTCCCTGCATGGTTTTGATTTGATGTGTCCAGTTCCTATATTTAGGAATCACTGGTTCAAAGTTAATGTTATAGATTGAGAGGAGACTGATCAGCTAGCTGTCCAGGGAGCGTCTCACAGGATGCCCTTATTTTGTGCACTCACCACCATGTACCACACCTACCACCTTGGTGTTACTGCTATAGTCCTGTTCAGAAACTCAGTTCAGTTAGTGTTCTGATCCATCTTCCAGGGATCACATCATCCTAACAGAACTCCAGAAGACTGACATCTAAAACAACATGCCAGTGTATTAGATTACAGTGAGAGATTGTCCTTTCCAGTAATTTGAGTGCTAAAAGAGAGATGTGTTTTCCTGTTCTAGGATGATCATATAGGCTATAGTTGGAGTAAGAGAGAGACCCCAAAACCAGTAATTCTGTCTCTACACCTGCTGTTGCCTCTGTCCCAAATGTGTTTCATTCACTGTATACCCACTGAACTGCAGCTTGTCTTTTAAGATGCAGCTTTTGTGTAGCCTTCTCAGATTCGTCCTCCCTTGTGTCCTTAGGGTATCTGTAAATACTTTTTTTATATCTCTCATCTCATACTTGCACTTATTTATATGCTTGTCTCCTCACTAGGTTGAGGACTCTAAAATCCTGGATGCAGTTAGTATGTAGTAAACAATCCTGAATTGTTTCAACGTTAATAGTTACCAATTCTTAAGAATTAAATGATGCATAAAGCAGACCTGTGGACCCTTATCACTGCCTTCTTCCTCCTCTACTCACATGGCCCTGGCTGGGAGCTATAGCTCCATCCAAACAAACAAGACTTGATTTTGCCTGGGGTTAAACTCTTGTTTTTTTTGTATTTTGGGGGGTCTTTTTGGCCACCCATGTGGCATGCGGGATCTTAGTTCCCCAACTAGGGAATCGAATCCGCATCCTCTACAGTAGAAGCATGGAGTCTTAACCACTGGACCAGCAAGGAAGCCCCCTGAGGTTAAACTCTTGACACCATTATCTGCAGTTGGAATTAGGATTTCTAAGTTTGAGTTCAGTCTCCCTATACAAGCTGTGTGTCCTTGGGCAGGCCATTTTAAAATCATCCAGGTCTCTTACTCTCCTCATATGTGAAATGGGGATGGTAGTACCAACCTGCTCATCTCACAGGATAATTAAGATCACATGAGAGAACAGAAGATTTTAAAACACTTTAAATGTTAAGTGTTCTATCATTGTGAGTAGTTGTTTTTATTGCAGGCGTGGATGGTTTGGGTGGGTAAGAGTATATCAGGGTTTGAAAATGAGTGTCTGTGTATGTACCAATTAGACTCTAATTGTTAAAGTATTGGGTCTTATAGGGAGTTGGCTCTTTGTTCAGACTAGAACTTGAGTATTTGCTTTAGAGTTACTCTTCACTCTGGATCTTTCTGACGACTAATATAGAAACATTTCTTAGCAATTGATATTAGATCCAGCAATTTTTCCTTTCATATCTTGAGACTATTCATTAGATTGTGATACTGCATATATGAAAGCACTGTTTCCTATTCTGCAAATTAACCAAGTCTTTCCGTCAAACTTTTCCCATAATTTGCCTGACCATATGGTATGGGTTTTTTTTTTAAAAAAAGAAAGAATCACAATTTCAAGTTTTCTGTCCGACTATCCTTAGAAACTTCCTGGGGCAAGTGATATCTTTCATTGAAGCAGCATAAAAATTCAGTGTCAGATGTGTGCCTCACTTTTGAGTTCAGACATAGTATCATCTATTCATGGCCTTCCAACCCTTGTAGTCATAGGATATCTCCTTCGTCTTAATATAAAATGTTTCCTGGTATATTTTACTTAATCTATCTTTCTCTTGATTTTTTTCTTTTAACAGATATGGAGGCTAATCACCAATTTCTTATTTTTTGGGCCAGTTGGATTCAATTTTTTATTTAACATGATTTTTCTGTATCCTTTACTAAGTGGGGTTAGCATAAAAACTTTAGGTTTACTTAGGAAATACAATATTAAGTTTGAAACTATTAATCCTGTTATTTTTGTTACCATCTTAGCTGTAACTTCTGGCTACTGGCTCAGTGATACACAGAATAGTCGGTCAGTTAGTAATGTTTTGAGGGTGTTTGTAGGTCACTGTTTATTCAAATGGGAGGTATTTAACCATAAAATGTTTACATTTCTGCCCATAAGCCACTTACAGATCTGATAAAGGGAGAGCAGAAGTGATTTAATTGAGGCGTACTTACAAAATAACATCAGTGGGCCCCAAGTGATAAAACACAACCTGGGAGTGGGTTCATGGGGGATGGAGAACTTGAGATCTCCTTGGATCTTGGTTGCTGGTTCTACTAGTTGGAAAGACAGTGCCGTGTCTCCTGGGCTCGCCGTGTTCCAGTTTGTTGAAAGAGGAAGAGTTGTGCTCTAATCAGATGGTAATTGGGGCCACTGAGCAGGGCATTTCTCCTGTACCCCGACCCTCTGGATTAAGAGGGGAGTTACAGCTCAGCTCATCTGCAGTACACAGAGGGCCTTTTAGGGGTGACAGGATTCCTGCCCTAGGATGGATTCCTGTGTCTTCTGTATGGTATATCATTCTGGTAAGTTTCTAATAATTAAATTTTTTCATTGTAATGCCTCCTTATTGACTGAGGTATAGCAATGCTTAACTCCCTGGCCTGAAAAAGCAGATTTTTACATGAAGCTTCTTGATGGGGATTTCCTCCAAATTAGGTTGTGAAAAAGCAAGGATGGTGTAGATTATGGTGTGGCTGAACATGGGAAAGACAGTACAAATTTGAAAAGGTGTAGTAGGTGACGGGAAGCATGTTTATGTGGTGTCTGGCTTAGTTCCCCAGTCAGGAACAGTTTTTGTAAAACATGGAGCCGGTCTTCTCTTCACCTCGCCTAAAATGCCTGGTAAAAGAGAAGCAACCATACTACCGCTCATAAATATTCTTATAGAAACAAAGGCTGACTTCTTACACATAAAGTGAAGTCCAAGTGTACTTAAGTGATACATTAAATTTTACTTTCTTCATATTTGTGTGCTTAACATTTTCTTAACTTGGAACTTAAGATATCGTTACTGTCGAATGCTAGAAGAAGGCTCTTTCCGAGGTCGGACAGCAGACTTTGTATTTATGTTCCTTTTTGGTGGATTCTTAATGACTGTATCCTTCGACAAATAGAACAAATACAGGAAAATACTAAAGAACTCCCTCTCTCTTCCTAAAGCTTTTCATCTGTCTCCCAAAATTCACTAGATACTTGGAATGAACAGATAAAAGTAGACCCCCCCAGATATTAGCTTCAGGCTCGTATTTATTTTACAGCATACTTTATGTGACAGCTTTTCTAAGCCTAGAGGTTGGACAGGATGCTTTTCTACTGTGAGCAAGTCAGAGGAACTTTTAACCCAGGTGGGTTACTATTAAGTATCTTAGATGTATTCTTGTTGATGGGTGTACTTTACTTTTAAACTAAGTTGGTAAGATGTTTATTTGGTCAACATCAAAACTTTTTTAAAAATTTTTATTGGAGTATAGTTGCTTTACAATGTTGCGTTAGTTTCTGTTGTACAGCAAAGTGAATCAGCTATACGTATACATATAGCCCCTCTTTTTCGGATTTGCTTCCCATTTTTTAGGTCACCTCAGAGCATTGAGTAGAGTTTCCTGTGCTATAGTTTCTCATTCGTTAAATAAATTACTTTTTTGAAAAAAGGAATTGTCAGCTGAGTACCAGACTTGCACGTAGCCCTGTCTGACAAGATGGCTTTGCTCCAGCTGGCTTGATTCACGTTTGTAAAGGTCCTCATGGTGATGACTGACCAAGGAATTAACGCATATTCTAAAGAGGCAAGAACTTCATGAAAGCAGAATATTAATTTGAATTAGCAACAATTCAGATGATGTCACCTAAGCAGGTTTTTGCCTGATGGCTCTGGGTAGTTATTTTCAGGCTTTTTTTTTTTTTCCTAAAGATGTAACTACTGCTCGCCTTTCCTAATTCAAATTTGTGCTAGAACACAATCCTTAGTTCTCTTGCCCAGTCTTCCCTATTATACTCAATGTTGCTGTTTTCCTTAATGCCAACTGCTAGCTTTTTGGTTTGTTTGTGAGCTTAGTTTTCTTGGGCCAGGCCTTTACAATAATGCTTGTCTACGTGTGGAGCCGAAGGAACCCGTATGTCCGCATGAACTTCTTCGGCCTTCTCAATTTCCAGGCCCCCTTTCTACCCTGGGTGCTCATGGGCTTTTCCTTGTTGTTGGGGAACTCAATCATTGTGGACCTCTTGGGTAAGATTCTTAGCACTACTTTTTCTATTATATTACTTGCAAACTTATTTTGTCACTATTTTTCATGTTAATTCTGCCTGGCTATAGGATTGTCTGATAGTTATATGCTCAAAGACTACAGTATTAGTTTTCAAGATGTTAATAAGTATATTGACATTTCTTCCTAAAGAGAAGAAATTTTTGTTGGTAGAGCCTCCTGAAATCAAATTTCTAATCCTCTCCCTCATCCTTTATTTCTGGTTGACTCTAGGTATTGCAGTTGGACACATATATTTTTTCCTGGAAGATGTATTTCCCAATCAACCTGGTGGAATAAGAATTTTGAAAACGCCATCTATTCTGTGAGTATTTAACACTAGGTTACATGTTCCTTGCAGATAAACCGGGGCCCCTAGCACACATAGTTCAGGCCAGTAAATATTTGGAGATTGAGCAATCTGGCTGCCGTGGAGGAGCAATTGGATTGGGTAGGAACAGACCATGCCAGAGTTGCGGCAGGAGGCTCAAGGTGTCCTGAGGGTGATGTGGTAATTGCTGTCCCAGCTGACCACCAGCACTTCCTGTCCCAGGGAGGAGCCTACTGGTTTCATGAAGGATGCTGTCTGAGTTTAGAGAGGTGAAGTAGCAAAATGGGCAACACTGACGAGAGGGAGGTTTCTAAAGGTGGAATGTCTGGTCTTCCAAACAGGTGATAGAGATAAGCAGTGAAGTAGAGTGGAAATAGCTTTGGGCTGGAAACCAGGTATAGGCTGTTTGTTCTGCCAGCCAGCCATGTGATTTTAAGCAGGTCCCTTCTTTTTCACATCTCAGTTTCCTGAGGGTAGAGCTTTGATTTATAGGACCTCCTTCTATGCCAGAATTTTGTGTCCTTGGGATGTACTGCATTTAAAAGGGTTCACTTGAGGAAGAAAATGTGAGTTTTTATTATTAAATGTTGATTGTAGAATAAGCAAAACCAAGAAAGTAAAATCCTCCATAATCCCACCATTTAGATATAACAGTGGCTACCACGTTAACCTTTTGATATGTATTCATGAGCCTTTTACTATCTGTGTACTCCTTAAAAAATGCTATTTCATAGGCTTCTTTCTAATGTAATATATCATAATCATTTTTCCATCATAAATGTCCGACAAAATTGTAACAGCTGCATGATACCCCCGCTATGAATGGAACACGATTTACGGATCTCTTATCGATGGACACTGACATCCTTCCTTCTTGCTCTTCCTTCCATGATTGGAGTGGTGAACATTCCTGTAGCTACACATCCATATACCATGTGTAGCAGCACATCCTTTTCGCACATCAATGCTTATTTTCAAAGGATAAATTCCTACGAGTAGAATAGCTGTTCAGTTTGTTGCCAAACCGCCATGCGGAATGGATATTGAGGTTTACATTTCCACCAGCAATGTGTAAGTGTCCATTTCCCCACATCTTCATCAAATGTGGGAGAGCCCCATGACCCCCTTTAACGTGCACTTTCTGTAAACAAGGACAGTCTTTTACGTAGTCAAAATCTGGAAATAAACATTAATTCTCAGACCCAACTCCACTTTTGGCAGTTGTCCTCAAAATATTCTTTATAGCAGAAGAATGCAGTTCAGATTCAGGTGTTTCACTTCGTTACCATGTCTCTTTAGTCTCCTTCAGCGTGGAGCAGCTTCTCGGCTTTACCTTGTCTTTCGTGACATTCATGTTTTTGAAGATTATAACCCCATTTTGTAGAATGTCTCTCAATTTGGGTTTGTCTGATGTTCCCTCACATTTAGGTTCAGGTTTTGCATCTGTGGCAAGAATATCAGAGAAGTGACACTGCGTTCTTCTGATTGCAGCCTATTGGCACAGGATTTCAATTGGTTGAATTTGCCAAAGTGATGGTAATCACCTTGATTACTTGATTAAGGTATCTGCAGGGCTTCTCCACTGCAAAGTTACTTTTTTTCCCCTTTGTAATTAAGTGTTTTGTGGGGAGGTACTTTGAGACTACGTAAAACATCCTTTTTCTTATCAAATTTCAATTCACTTATATCTGCAAGAATCCATGGTTTCATGTTTTATTCATGGATTATAATCCCTTATTATTGTTCTTTATTTTGATGCTTATATTGTCCCAGATTTGGCCAAGGGAACCTCCTTAAACTGGCTTTGAAGTACTTTTCAACATGCTCCCATCTTTTCTTTTTTTTTTAAACCAATTTATTACTTTCTGGCCTAGCAAGATATCCCAGGCTCATCTTGTGCTCTTCTTGACCCAGTTGTAGAATCAGCTATTTCTTTAAGGAGCCCTAGTTCCTTTTTAGTAGAGAATGGTATTTAGAAGGCAAGGTCTGGGCGGCAGATGTGCTTATTGCTTTTGGAGTATTACTACTCCCAAGTCCTCTCAGTGAACAGAGCAAGGGAATTATATACATATGCATATGAGTGTTTATACATGTATGTTTTCAGATCTGTGTATTTTTAAAACATGCGTTTATACGGCTACTTGCAGTTCTGGTACAACTCCACGTGATTCATTCAATTTTTTTTCCTTTCTATATTTTTCCTCCAATATTTTATTATGAAAATTTCCAAACTTACAGAAAAGTGGAAAAAATTATACAGTCACATTTACCTACCACATAGATTCTACAATTAACAGTTAACTATTCTTGCTTTTTGTACATCTATCAATCCCTCCATCCATCTTTCCATTCCAGTATACTTAATTCTCTAAATATTTTAGAATGTATATCACTAACTAGAGTTCTTTTTTAAAATTAATTAATTTATTTATTTGGTTGCACCAGGTCTTAGTTGCAGCAGGCGGGCTCCTTAGTTGTGGCATGCGAACTCTTAGTTGCAGCATGCACGTGGGATCTAGTTCCCTGACCAAGGATCAGACCCGGGCTGCTTGCATTGGGAGTGCGGAGTCTTAACCACTGTGCCTCCAGGGAAGTCCCTAACTAGAGTTCTTTGTTTATATACAACAAAATACACAAATCGCAAGGGTTTCAACTAACGGGTTTTCGTAAACGCACATACCTGTGTAACCCAAACTCCTATCAAGATAAAATTACCATTACCCAGAAAGTTCTCTCAAGTCCCTTTCCTGTCAACCCTGCCCCCTTCCCCCAAGAAACAATCACTACGCTGATTTTGTCCCTCCACAGAATGATTTTGCATGTTCTACAACTTCAAGAGTGGAATCATATAGTATGTATATACTGCTTTGTATAAGGGCTCTTTCATTCAACATAATGTTTTTGAAACTCACGTTGTTTTTCTTGTAACAGTAATTGGTTCCCTTTTTGCTGAGCAGTGTTCTATTTTATGACAATCCACCCCTTTCCCTATTTCCCCATTCTCACTGACAGTGAGAAACCCAATTCCTGTTACCATTAATGTTTTTACTTATTTAATTAATACCCCCATATGTAGCCAGTCTCTCATCACTGTGTCCCCCTGTTCCATATGGATGCCTTGCTCACCCTGCTCTGCCTCAGACTCCCTATGTCAGGCTGCCCTCTTATGGGGGTGCCCTCCTTACCCTACTCAGGCTCTTGACACCCTGCAGCAGGCCAGCTCCATGTGTGCATGCCACAGTTGGGCCCTTGCCTCCCTATGCCAGGCTGCTCCCTTAACCCCCATCCTGCTCTGGGCCACCATGGCTCCACCCCTCCCCACCCCCATCCCCCCGCATGGACACCTGCTTTGTTCTGCCCTACCTAATGTTTGGGAAGTAGATGGGGGGGGTCTCAGTTTTTAACATGCTTTCCTTTCATTCTTGTGAGAGCAAACATTTTCATGTTTTTTAACCATTTGGATTTCCTTTTTGAATTGCTCGTTCAGCTCTTTATTTTTCTTTTAGTGCCTGTTTATTGTTAATTTGTAAGAATTAAAGGAGCTCATATTGAAATATAGACGCTTTTTCTGACCCCAGTATAAAACAGGAGTTTTCAGATAATCTAATTTCATCAGCTGTGGGCAAGTACAATTAAAAACATGAATGCAAATAGAGGATGCTTCTTTAATGGTTAATTCTTTAAGGAAATTTTGAATGACCATATAGTAGTATTTTAAAAGTCTTTTGGATATTTGCTATCCCTTCTTATGCTCCGTGTGATTTTTCTTGGAATAACTTGTTAATTTTTTTAAAAAGTTTAATTACAGTAAAGTATACATAAAATATGTCATCTTATACATTTTGAGTGTACTGTTCAGTGGCATTAAGTACATTCACATTGTGCTTCTATCACCACCTTCCATCCATAGAACTCTTCATATTACAAAAGTGAAACTCTGTATCCGTTAAACATTAACTCCCCATTCCTTCTTTCCCCCAAGTCCTTGACAACCACCATTCTACTTTCTATCTCCATGAATTTGACAACTCTAGGTATCTCATATAATTGGAAACGTACAATACTTGTCCTTTTCTGACTGTCTGATTTCACTTAGCACAGTGTCTTCAAGGTTCATCCATGTTGTAGCATGTGTCAGAATTTCCTTTCTTTTTAAGACTGAATAATACTCCATTGTATGTATATACCATTTTGGTTGTCTATTCATCTGTCAGTGGATGTTGGGTGATACCTTGGTTGTGGGGAGACATTCATGATAGATTTAGGGAAAGGTTACAAAACAGAAGTAGTGTCTAACTTTTGTCAAATTGCATATATAAAAGTTCTGGAGGGATATTGAAAGTGTCAGTCCCTCTGGGGATTTAGGATGCTTTGCGCGTATATATTTCCTGTTTTCTCTACAATTACATGTATTGCTTTTGTAGTAAAAATTAGTAAAGGAGGTAAAAGTTAATGTAAATGCGAAATAATTATGAATCCCTTCAAAATATGGTATCTGTTTCACTGGTAGGCAGGCGTAGTGCTTGTCCGTTGGTGGAAACCCCATGGGATCTTTTTGATCTTGGAGTAGTATTTAGGACCTAAGATGACTCTGGGACTAAATTATATCTGTTGGCTGTCTTTCAGGAAGGCTATTTTTGATACACCAGATGAAGATCCAAATTACAATCCACTACCTGAAGAGCGGCCGGGAGGCTTTGCCTGGGGTGAGGGCCAGCGCCTCGGCGGCTAAAGTGGCAGCGCCAATAACGAGACCCAGCTGGGAAGGACTCAGCGACATACCCATTGGGATTCTTTTATCCTTTGTGTTGCAAAAGTATGGACACTTTTGACAGCTTGACAAGATTTTGACTCCAGAAGCACTTTATGAAATGACACACTGATTAATCCAGAAGACATTTCCAGCAGTTTGCCAGTGGTTCCTCACTACACTGGTACTGAAAGTGTAATCTCTTGGAGCCAAAAAACTGGAGAAACAAATATCCTGCTGCCTCTAAGGAACAAGTACCTGAGTACTTGAGTTCTGTGGTGACGGGCAGAGTTTTTCCTCTTCCTCCTCCTCTTTGATAGACGAGGCCATGGTGTAAGTGGAAGTTTCAGAGAGGACAAAATAAAACTGAATTCCATCTCTCTCTCACTGATTTAAAGCTTTTGTGTGTGATCTTTTAAATTATCGCCATGTCTTCTAGCTCTCCTGCATAGGTCTGCACTCAGAGCAGTTTACGTGCCCGCGCTTCCTGTGTCTTCACGGCTTTCGACTGGATTTCATTTCAAGATTGGAAATACGTGGCTGAGACCCCGTGGCCGTGTACACGACTGACTAACCCAGCATGCCAGCTCCCGTGGGAAGATTTGTTTCTGTTGTCCAGATAGTTTGCTCTCCGTTTGGGTTTTACAGAACTTCAAGGTGTCAGACAGCGTGGTGGAGAAAGAGGGTAGGGTGGATCTAGTGGCAGCAGGAATTCTGTTGTAGGAGAGTCAAGTAGGCGCGAAGCTAACGTACCGTCTCATTTATTTACTCTGCGTTTCTCTGCTCGGAAGTGTCCAGGGAAAGGCAGGTCATGGCCACCGTTTTAGAAGACAACAGGAAGATCTTCTTTGCATCTGGGAGGCGGGTTAGAATGTTGATTGTAACTTGAGGTGGGCGGTTCCAGTTGGGCAGGGATGCAAGTCCCCTGGGTCTTTGGCTGGCGAACATTTATCATTTGCTTCACGAAAGGCCCAGAAGCTTTCGGAGACAAGTACCTGGTTTACCCTCCCAACCAGGTAGAAAGCAGACAGGTCCACAGAAGTTGGCACTTAATGCCAGTGGTTCAATAAGTACTTACCCAAGATGTTCACTTCCTGGGGGCTCAGCAGGTTTACTATCACACGGCCTAAGTAATTCAGAGAACCGGGAGGAATAGAACGAATGCCCCCAGGAAAGAGAGTAATTCAAATCATTCCAATAAATGGCATGTAGGCCCGGGAACATTTCCCAAATAGTTCCAGCTTGGCTAAGTGGTTGCTTTCTAGAGTGTGAGATTTCCCTCAGAAAGATGAACATGAGGTTGAGATTAAACATAATAAACATCTTAAATGGGAATTGTCAGATCATTTGCGAAGTGAAAAGTATTTTAATATCTTTAAGTGGAATATACATAAGTAATGGAATTTAATATAAGTACATGCTTCTCGTCAGTAACTTTGAATATGATTGTTGCAATTTTATGGAACATGGGTTAATGGGACTGGTGTTATTCCTAAGTGGCTTTAAAAAAATCTTTAAATGCCAATCTTAGAATGTATAGTCCTTATGGGATTCTTAAATTTTGTCTTGGTTCAAGAAAGCTTTTAATTAGAAGGTTGGTTTGGTTTGGTTTTGTTTTTCGTTGTTTTGGGGCTAGAAATAGGTTTCTCTAGTTAAATTTGTTCTCCCTTAGTTAACTTTGAGTTATCCAATTCATGGAATATCTGTGGAGAAATTTTTATCCTAAAATCTGTTCACTGAGTGTTCATTTAAGTAGGGAATGTCTAAACATACTGATGACTGGGTAAAACAGGAAACATTTTGAGTTTATGGCCTAAACGCAGTCAGTCATGGGATTTTGGTCTCTCCGATTTTATGGGATGAGAATTCCCAGTGGCAGGATGCCACGCTGTGCTACTACACTGTGTCCTATGCAGTTGGCATTCCAAGCACTGACCTCTTAATTTGAGTGTCCAGCCCCACTACCACCATCCCTGGCCCGGTGTTGCGCATCCGGATACCTTGGCTCACCTGGACGTAAGGAAAAGTCCTCGCTTCTTCCCCAGCTTACCTCTCAATCTTGGTTCTTCCAGAACACACTTCTTTTTCTTAATGCAAGCCAACTGAAAAGTGAGATTTCATACCTGGAATCTTGTGACCAACTTACCTGACATACATAGAATTTAAAAGATTCCTGAATTCCACCAGTAATAATGAAAAGCACACCTAAGGCATAGCTTTTTTGTTGCAGAAATACGGTATGTGTTCATTTTTAAAAAATGGACGTGCAAATTGCATCTCCATAGGAGATACACTTCATACATTTTGCTGTTTGTTTCACTATGGATTTCTCTCTGTTTCTCTCTTCCACTTGTTCTTTCTCTGTGTCACTCTTGTATGTCCTAGTATCTTTCATACCTCTTGTGTAGTCTCTAAGCAAAGAAGTCCTGGATTCTTGGTAATGAAACCCTCACTCTGTCTGTGGGGCCTATGAAATTAGGAAATATTGGCGCTATTGGCTTGTTGGGTAAAGGGCTTCCTAGAATTGTCATCTGTCCTTCATAGCCTGCATTTTCTGTTGTGGCTGTGTTTTCCTTTGACAGGTAAGTGCCATCTGTGTTGCTAGTCATGATACTGCCATTGTTTTCAGTGTTCTGTAGGCTGTCCCCTAAGCTACTTACATAGTTTACAAGTTTGCATTAAATTTGTTGAACTTTGTATAATCAAGTCACTCCTCTGCTCAGAAATGCACAGTAACTTCTTAGGAAGCCCCCATATCAAATGCATACTTTCTGTCTTCCTCTGAACGTTACTCCCACTTCTACCTAACAGGGACCTCAACTCAATTCTCTTCAGTTCTTCAAGGCCTTGCCCCATTCCTGGCTCTTCAAGATACCTTGACTCTAGGGCCTATTTCATTGCCTATGTTCTTTGAATCCCTATGACACTTCGAGTCTGTACAACATACTCTTACACCAAATTATATATTGTATTGTTCTTAGCTGGTACGTGTAAATTAGTCTTGTCTCCTTCATGAGAATGTAAGCTCCTTAAGAGCAGGAACCGTGTCTTAAATTTTTGTATCCACCACAGTGCCTAGCACAGTGCTTGGCACATGGGTGCTGAATAAATACTTTGTTTATTGATCAGCAAACTATTATCTGGTATTTTTAATTATAGAGGGATTAATGTATGTGCATGCAAGCTTGTACCTAGTTGCTGAGGCTTATGGCTGTCTCAAAGTGGGATGGAGCAAAACAACATGATCAATGGCAGGGGTTTGGTGGTCCGACCAGCCAGCCAACAACAATGACCACCAGCCGGTATGGTCATGGTAAGGACAGATAGTTAAATCCATGGACCGTTGCAGAGCAGTTAAGAATGAGATGTGTCTGACAATTCACCTTTTAGAAGAAGAGCCCAGATATTCCTTGAATAAGCTATTAGCTTATGACCATCTGCATATGAAAGCCACTTAACCACAAGAGACTTCTTTTGGAGGGACAGCAGATTTCAGACTACTAATGTGAGGGATTGGGGGAGGGGGCAATGTGTGTAACACTGCTTACTGCCAATATAGGATTTTATTTTTCAACTCTTTGTTCCACTTAGCTTTGAAGCTGCAGAATAGCTGGGTCATTAGGCCAGAGATTATGAATGAATTACCTATGCATGTGGTTACTTTTGCCTGCACCATGGTTTTTGTGGGGGTTTTTGTTTTTTGAGCCAGTGTTTTAAATTGACAGATTTCACATGAAAATCTTCATTTGGGGCTCTTCTTGAAAAAAACAAAAAACTGGAAGATCTGGCAATACCAGGCCTGCATGGCACCTGCTGCCAAGAGATAACGAGTGGCTGTTTCTAGAGTCAGGGCACTTGCTCTATCAAGAGATTATTTCACTCATTTATATTACCTACCTGGTACTCTTGTAATCATTTGGAGCATATGTCCCCTCCAATAGGTTACTCTGGAAAGCACACTGGGAAGAAGGACTGAGGTCTGTCTTTTGCATACTCAGAATCTGTAATTTGAGAGCTAACAGATATTGCTATGGTCTGAATGTGTCCCCCCAAAATTCATGCTGAAATCCCAATGCCTGATGTGATGGTATTTAGGAAGTGATGCCTTTTGGGAGGTGCTTGAGTCATGAAGTGGAAGCCTCATGAATGGGATTAATGCCTTATGAAATAGCTCCAGAGAGATTCCTAGCCCCTTCCATCATGTGAGGACGCAGCAAGAAGGTAGCAGCTATGAACCAGGAAGAGGGCCCTCGCCAGAAAGTAACCATGCTGGCACCTCCAGAACTGTAAGCGATAACTTTCTGTTGTTTATAAGCCACTCAGTCTATGGTATCATAGCAGCCTGAAAAGACTAAGACAGTTGTTTCCATTTAATTTTGGGTTGACTTTCTAAATTAATACTTAGAAGGAAGTCAAATTTTGTCCGTTATTCTTAAATACGTATCTGCTGTTAGTTCAACATGCACATTTTCAGTAAACCCTGGTCTCTATACTACCAGCAACTGGAGAAAAATTACCTCTGACCTGGAGGAAAGGGGAAGGAGGATTTTTAATAGGTTCATAAATAGGGCAAGTCTCATGGAAATGAACTTCAGAAGATGCCTGATGTCCTTCACATGGGTTGAAGCTTATGATGAATTCGCTGGAAATCACTTTTCCTGTATGCAGAGCAAACAGCTGCTTGCTGTTCTTTCTGTGGCGAATTAGCAAATTCTCTAAGAGTTTTGAATTTAGGAGGGGAAGGAGGAACTAATCATATCCTACTTTCCTGCTGGAGTTCTGAATCTTTTCATTGATTGGCGTGTGTATGATGGGGCTGGGAGCCCCGCAAAGAACTTGAGAGTCTGGCACGAATATTTTGGGAAAGGAAGGATAAAAGACAATTTTAGTTCCATCAGACTCCCTCTTTCCCTGCTTGTATTACAGGAGCAGACCATGTCCTTTGGGATAGCAACTTTCTGAGGAGAATGTATGATTGTCATAGAATATATGATATATCTTTCTTTTTCTGCGACACAAGATGATCACCAGTATCCTTCTCAACATTCAGATTTTGTGACATCTGAATGACTCATCTCAGAGGCTCAGTTTCTTCATCTGTAAATTGGGGACGATATCAGTATCTACTATATAACATCAGTTATTTGGAGGATTAAATAACGCAAATGTTGGTGTGCACCTCATTAATTTTACAAAATTAAATACTTTCCTTAAAGAGCGATTATTACTGTGGCAGAGAAAGGGAAACGCGTGTTTACTGGAAGGAAATAGTGCTAGCAGGACAAGAAAACCATGGTTGTTATCCAAAGTTAAGGACCCAAGGAACCTTACACCCAGTCCCTCACTGTTGTCGCTCCGGACCTTTTTCCGGTTGTACCTCGGACCCTGCTCTCCCCGCCCTCGGGAAATGAAAGCCTGCACACGCTGCCAGTGCATGCTGGGAGTTGGAGTCCCCTTCCCAAAGGCTGCCGGTGGCGGTGATATCAGCGGCGTCGCTGGGAGCCACCAGCACGTGGCGGGAAGGGGCGGCGCGCGCTAGCTGTCGGCTCCCGGGAGAGGCAGGAGCTGCCCGCCTTCGCGCCTCCAGTCGTGTTGCCCTCCCGACATGCCCGAGGAGGCGGGCTTCCCGCCGGCCAAGAGATTCCGGCCGGGCGCCGGGCCTCTGAGGCGCGCCGGGTCCTGCCCTCCCGGGCGGCGAATGGTGATGCTGCTGACCGCGGGCGGCGGCGGCGGCGGCGGCGGCGGCGGAGGAGGAGGCCGGAGGCAGCAGCCGCCCCTGGCCCAGCCCTCGACCAGCCCCTACCCTGAGGCCGTGGAGCTGCAGCGCCGGAGTCTGCCCATCTTCCAGGCGCGGGGGCAGCTGTTGGCCCAGCTCCGAAACCTGGACAGCGCCGTCCTCCTCGGTGAGTGGCCGCGCCGGCGCGTCCTTCGTCTCTCCCCGTTCGAGCTCCGCGAGAACAGCTTTTCTTAGGTGTTTCTCCCCGTCTTTCTCTCGTTTCTACAACAAACCTGACTTCCTTTTCTGTTCGGGGCCAGGAGAGGGGCCTCGGAGGAGTCAGACAAGCCCGTTCTGGAGGTGCTCGCAGCCGGTGCGAGTGACCCGCGCCTTCGGCAAAGACTCGCCTTCTGTGCGGAAGGGGTAGAGGGACGCAGCGGGAACTTTGGGAGCTTAGAAGAGTGGATCTGAGCCAGTCGGGGAGAGAGGCGTTGGACGCAGAGGAGAGAGCCTGCGGCTTAAGAGACAAAGTGGAGGTTGAGAGACGGTCCGGTCTGACGGAAGTAGCAGTTTCTGGTGCACGAATTAAGAGGCAGAGTTGAGGGCCGGGGACCAGTTGCAAGGGGCTTTGATCCCCAACGTTTAAGTAAGAGGAGCTCCTGAAGGACCGAGAGGATGAGCCTTCAAAGAGGTGAAGGAGATCCAGGAGAGCTGATAGTCTAAGGAACAGAGTTGTAAGAGGAAGGGAGTGAACAGATGCAACAATGAAAATAGAGGACCAGAAAATAGGGACCCCAAAAGTGCCCACTGGATTGGATGCGAGGTATCAATTGGGGATCGAGTTGAGCGCTGTTTCGGCAGAGCTCTGGGAGCTGATTTGTCACTGGGCTGAGAAGTACGTAGGAGGTGAGGGCACGAAGGCAGTGGAATCGGGCTTCTGTTTTGACAAAAAGGAGGGGGACCTAGAGGAACTTGCAGACATTCATAGGTTCAGGGGAAGAACTCAGTGGAGAAGGAGGCTGAAGGTGCAAAGCGGGCACTAATAGAGCAGAGACAGAGGGCATGAGGAAGGGGGGCCCTTGGCAACAAGGGCTAGATGCAGAGCTGTCCTGGATATCCAAGAGGAGGATGGATATCCAAGAGGCTGGGGGGCTGGAGAAAGGAGGTAAGAATGGGGGTGACTGCAGGAAAGCTTGCAGGGGGAAGTGGCGGGAGATCACCTTTGAGGACTTCACTTTCCTATGAAGTAGGCACGGGAGCTCTGATGAACATGGGAGTTACAGGGTCCTTGGGGAGGATGGGGACAAAAGAAGGGCTGCAGAAACAAGAACAAGGATCAGCGGTGGTGCGGGTGCCCAGGTGCATTTAGCCCCACGGCAAACTCAGGTCATTGTCAGCACAGTTGGGTTATTTTATTATAGCAACGCTCAGTTTCTTGGTGTAGGAGCAAAAAAGATGGACAGGGAGACATTGATCCAGGTTTGGGTTTTGCGTGATGAACTCAGCAGGAGGAGTGTAGAATAATCCAATTCTTCGTCCGTGATTCGTGTCCAGGTCAGGAAGGATGAGCAGTCAGAGGGGAGAAAATGGAAGAACCACGGGACTGGGGGACTCTGTGAGGTCAGGGAGGGGTACTGGTAGCCGTGGCGGAGGGATGCACAGGTTTGCAGTTCTTTGTTCTGACTGGGCACCGGGAAGGGAACACAGGAGGGTAGAAAATAAGGTTGGGTGCTTACTGTATGCAGATGCTCAAGTACATGGAAGAGACGGACAGGCCATCTCTGCCCCCCAAGGCCCACTGATATTGGAGGGGGGCAGAAACGTTTAAATGCTTTCACACAGTGGAGGGTGATCAGTGATGGACGAATTGAGCAAGGCTCTAAGGAACACAGAGGAGGCGGCGCAGCCCCTGGGGAGAGAGTTTGAGGTCTAACTCATCTTGTACAGTTTGTCATGCAGGCATCGTGGCAGCAGATATTTCATAATAGTGTGGGCAAAGGCAGAGGGTTTGAAAGGAGGCGGCTGGCTGGGGAACGGTGAGGAGTTAGCTGTGGCTGCAGTGTAGAAGCAAATGTCCCTTCATGGCAGTGCATTTACATCTCATTTATCCCTTTGAAAAGTAGGACATTTTTATGTAACGTTTGTATTCCATTGTATGTTGTTACTATGGTGGTTACTGTTGCTGACCACTTACATTGTTTCTAATTTTTGGCTTGTCGTGAGCAAAGTTGACTAAGACTCTTTTGAAGCTGTGTTTTTATACACGTCTTTATTTCCTTAGAATCAATTCCTGCAAGTGAAATTGTGGGTCAGAGGGTGCAACATTTTAAAGATTTTCCAAGTATAATGTGGCCCTCCAAGAAACAATCCCAATTAACGCTCTGCTAGCAGTACATGTGGGTCCACATTTTCCCGTGGCTTTATCACCTTAGAGTATTTTCTTACCTTTTCCTTCTGACTTTGATCTGTTTTGTGAAGTATGTTTCAGTTTGCATTTTATTTTAATTTTGATGTAGACCATTTTTAAAAAAATTTCGATGTGGACCATTTTTTTTTTTTTAGGCTGCTTGGGGTCTTCCTTGAGGTGCTCGGGCTTCTCATTACGGTGACTTCTCTTGTTGCGGAGCACGGGCTGTGGGCGCGCGGGCATCGGTAGTTGTGGCGTGCAGGCTCAGTAGTTGTGGCTCGTGGCTCTGGGGCACGTCAATTTGCATTTAAATGAGACTTTTTTCTTTCCTAGGGGAAACCGGCTCTGGGAAGACAACGCAGATCCCTCAGTACCTGTATGAAGGGGGGATCGGCCGCCAGGCCATCATTGCCGTGACCCAGCCTCGTCGAGTGGCTGCTATCTCTCTGGCTACCAGAGTGTCAGACGAGAAGAGAACCGAACTCGGGAAGCTGGTACCTAACTTCCTTCTCTGCTGACAGTTCTTGGTCCCCTAACCCCCACTCCCAGCCCCTGACTTTTATTTTTCTGAACAAGACTACTTATACATCTCAAGCTTCTTTCTTGCCACAATTGTTTCGGCCTCTCTCAGAGTTCTTTACCAGTTCCTAAGAGATCAGAGGGTCTGTCAGTCCCACTTGCTTTGCTTTCAAAATCTGTTGGCAACTTGGATAAATTAGCTGTTTTTTCCCTGAGCACTTTTTAAGGCTTCGGTAACATCTGCTAAGTCTTTTATCTACATATCTTTCTACAAACTTGTAAGCATTTTTCTAGTGTATAGGTGGGTGTTGAGAATGAGTGCCAGAACTGTATATAAGTCAGATTTACTCGTGTTTGTGTGTGTGTCTAACCCATTTGACTTAAAAACATCTTGGACATCTTTTAATAGGTGTACATAGCTTCACTTGAAACTATGAAGTAGCTGGGGGGAGGAGGCTACTTTTAAATTCTTTATAGTGTTTATCATCATTGCAGTTGAAGGCGTGTGTCCATTGCCCTGGGAGCAGGGCAGGGTCAGAGTTGGCCCTGTTCGCTGCGATAGCACCAGCGCCTGGCACGGTGCCGGATACACTGGGTGCTGAACACGTGTTTGCTGAGTGAACGAGTGGTGTCTCCACACAGGTTGGCTACACAGTGCGCTTTGACGATGTCACCTCGGAGGACACCAAGATCAAGTTCCTGACGGATGGCATGCTTCTGCGCGAGGCCATTTCAGACTCCCTGCTTCGGAAGTACAGCTGCGTCATTTTGGATGAAGCCCATGAACGGACTGTCCACACGGATGTGCTCTTTGGGGTGGTGAAAGCTGCCCAGAAGAGGCGAAAGGAGCTGGGGAAGCTGCCTCTCAAAGTAGGTGCAGCCTGTGCTGCTGAGGGACCCAGGGCAGTGGGCGTGGGGGGCGCGGGCCTCCTCGGCGGCCTTCAGGGCTCAGCGGGGGCACAAAAAGGCTGGTCCGAGCTTGTCCTCATCCTCCACCCCTGTCTCGCACACAGGTGATTGTGATGTCGGCCACGATGGACGTGGACCTGTTCTCCCAGTATTTCAGCGGAGCCCCCGTCCTCTACCTGGAGGGCCGGCAGCACCCGATCCAGATTTTCTACACCAAGCAGCCCCAGCACGATTACCTGCATGCGGCCCTGGTCTCCGTCTTCCAGATCCACCAGGTAGGCACTGGGGTGCAGATTCCTGGGAAGGCCTGTTTGACCTCGAGCATTCAGCCTTGAAAAGAAAAACTGCCGAACGAAACCATTTTGTGAGCTGTGTCCTGAAGTTGAATATGGAGTTCGTTTGCCATGTCCACGTTTTTATCCTTTTTCTCAGTGTCTTTTTTTTCTCTAAAAAAAAATAATTCAACCCTGACCAGCATCTTTCCTCAGCTGAGCCAGAAAACGTCCATATGTTAAAGCAGTGGCTTGCGAGCGTATTTTGATTGGAACCCGCAGTAAGACACACATTTTATATTGCAACCCAGGACACAATGTGTAGAACTGAAGTGAGTCTGAGGAAACAACAGTCTCCTTTTACTACATGTGATATCCTCTGGCATTTTCTGTCTCATTGAAAAAAAAAAAAAAAGTTGGTGTATTAACCAATAATGGGTTGCAATTTAGAGTTTTCTTTTTAAAAAAAACAAAAAACTGTACAGAGAAACATTTCAAAATTTTTTTTCATTTTATTAAACGTTTACTTAAAACTTCGAGTGATTAAATCTCATTTTTTGGTTTAATTTGTATAAAATAGACTGTTTTTACCTTTCCATTAACTTTCTGAAAAAATCTAGAAGCCAACTTTTGAACGCTAATTTTTATTTTAAGCTCAGTGATGGGTGTATAGTTTAAAGTTTAAAAAGTCAAGTACTTAGTTCTAAAAAGCTCATAAAAAAACAGGAGCTGCTTTTACTTTCCCAGCCCAGATCCTGCTCTTGAAGGTACACCTTCAATTTCTTAACTGTTTCCCTTGGGTGTTACTTTCCTGTTTCTGAAACATCCTCTCAAAATGATTATATCAGGATGTCTTTTTTTTTTTAAATTAATTAATTTATTTTTGGCTGCGTTGGGGCTTTGTTGCTGTGCGCGGTCTTTCTCTAGTTGCGGCGAGTGGGGGCTACTCTTCCTTGCGGTGCGCGGGCTTATTGCGGTGGCTTCTCTTGTTGCAGAGCACGGGCTCTAGGTGCGTGGGCTTCAGTAGTTGTGGCGCACGGGCTTCAGTAGTTGTGTCTCGCAAGCTCTAGAGCACAGGCTCGGTAGTTGTGGTGCACGGGCTTAGTTGCTCCGCGGCATGTGGGATCTTCCCGGACCAGGGCTCGAACCCTTGTTCCCTGCACTGGCAGGCGGATTCTTAACCACTGCGCCACCAGGGAAGCCCCTGGATGTCTTTTTAAATCAAGTATCAGTCTTTACAATATTACGACCCTACACTGTGCACCATCGCAGTGCCTTGTTCCTTATTCCACACAGTCGTACAAGTTTTCTATGTACGTACGGCCAATTTTTCCCCAAGGGTTCTAATATCTATCTCATGCCAATCATGAATATTTTTTATGTGTTGAAACACAGTCCGCTTTTTCCCAGGTCCTTTATTTATGCTGCTTTTCTGCTCCAAACAGGTTGCTCTCCTAGGCCTCCGCACAGCTGTCCTCTTGGCTCTCGCCTGTCATCCTCCCGTGTTGAATCCCACGACAGCACCCCGTGTCTGCCCCCCACCCGGCCGCATCGGGTGGAGGAGGGGACTTGGGGGTTCAACCACACTGTACTCAGACTTCCAGCTGACACTTGGGTCCTCGTGCTGGCACAAGCCCCCGAGGCTCGCTGTGAGCCCGAGCCTTTGCGGCGTCTCCAGGGAAGTGGGCGCAGCTCTTTCCCAGCACCACGTCTGCGCTTCCCCGTCGGGACCCCCGCTGCCCGGCCAGGCCCCTCACTCCCGCCCCGTCTCTTCGTCTTTCAAAAATGGGTTGAAACCCTGTCTTCCTGGGCTTATACTTTCACCGTCATTTTGATAGTATTTGGAGAAGGTCAGTCTGCCTTGTTTAGCTGCTAAAAGCAAACTTGAGAGGAGGATTTTTCATGAATAGTGGCTGCAGTGCCCTCAGGTTACATGGTGGCTTTGATGAGTCCTCCCCTTGATGAAGCTTTGACTGTTGTAGATTTTATCCTGGGAATTCCCTGGCAGTCCAGTGGTTAGGACTCGGTGCTTTTTACTACCGGGGCCCGGGTTCAATCCCTGGTCAGGGAACTAAGATCCTACAAGCCACGCCACCAAAAAAAAAAAAAAAAAAAAAAAAAGATTTTATCCTTTCTGTGTGTGTGCACCTCTAAACATTTGTCCTATTAATACCGGGCTGAAAAACTACATGCACACATATAAATACATAGATATATGTATTCACACATAGACATATATATATGTGTACATATATATATATATATCTTGTCCAAGTTCAGCGTGCTTTGGGGGTTTATGAAAGTACATTTGATGGCCTCATTCAGTTAGGGCTCCTTTTCCAGCATCAGTGCTTCCGGCCATTTCCGTGGATCAGGATTTCCCCAAGTTGTCTCTCGTCAGCTTCATCTTTCAAGATGATTATGAAAGGAAGGCAGCTTCATGCGGATTTTATTTGCTTGCCTGATTGTGCTTTTCATGGCATTGTTCTTGCTGCAAAAGCTATCTGGCGATCTTTCTTCAAAATCTCCTTAATTCGACTTTAAACATAGCTGGCTAACTCGAGTAAGTTGCAGCTGTGCATTCTCGGTGTGGGCTTTCTCCCAGCGGGGACACCGATGTTTAGGCTCATTTATGTCTCCAGAGTTAAGAAAAATAACTGGGAAAGTTCATCAGTGACCATTGTTCTGTGCAACCTGCGCTTCTATCAAAGCCTAGTAATCCCACTCTGCCTTTCCTGTAGGAAGCCCCCTCCTCTCAGGACATCCTGGTGTTCCTCACTGGGCAGGAGGAGATCGAAGCCATGAGCAAGACCTGCCGGGACATTGCCAAACACCTCCCAGACGGCTGCCCCTCCATGCTGGTACTTCCGTTCTATGCCTCCCTGCCCTATGCCCAGCAGCTGCGTGTCTTCCAGGGGGCCCCGAAGGTGAGTGCACCCCTTCTCCTGCCCAGCCCCATCCCTGGGTACCCAGACGGATGCACCAGCGGGGCCTGTGCTCCTGTCAGCAGGCTCCAGATAAGGTGTGTGGGACGGGATGCGCAGGGACCACACATGAACTGGAAAGACACAGGAGGGTAATGCGGGGCTGCAGACACGGCTCTTCCATGGTCAGAACAGGGAGACAGCTGTCCGGGGGTGAGGGAGAGGCAAAGGCAGAAGCCAGAGGCTCAATGAGTGACTCTTCCAAGGTCCACTGTTAGCAGAGCATGTGTCCAAAATACGTTTCTTGGGTGCCCATGCTGTGCCAGGCACTGTGCCAGCACTTGACACATACTGTCTCTCATCCTCTCGAGAACCACAAGGTGGGTCACCATCCCAGTTCCGAGGCCCCAAGGGGTGAAGTGACAGTTGCCCAAGGGGCACAGGAGGTAGCTGGCAGGACCAGGACTCCAGCCCGCATCTACCTGCTTCTGAATCTTGTGCCTCTCCCACCACATCTCATCGCCTCAAAATAAACTTTTAAGACTGAAACATTCCCCACACCCGACCCCGCCCCGCCCCACCCAATTTAGTGACCAGCCGTCAATATTAATGACTGTCATAATAAAAAAGTCATTTCTTCTTGATCATGAGTGAGTTGTGACAATTCACGGTGAGGAATGTGTTTTAAAACTTCTGAATCATATGTGTGTCATATGGCTCTTTGGTTTTCTTCCTCCTTTTAGGGCTGTCGCAAAGTGATCATTTCAACCAACATCGCTGAAACCTCCATAACCATTACAGGAATAAAGTATGTAGTTGACACGGGCATGGTTAAAGCAAAGAAGTATAACCCCGGTGAGAATCTGTGGTTCCTGAATGTCTCTTCTCTGTATAGTGAGCAGCCTGTATCCCACCGTTTCCCCCAAATGATCATCTCATGTCCGTAACTACCTGAGATTCGGGTGGCAGGCACCGCAGCCCAGCAGTCAGGGCCAGACAGGCACGTGAGGCAGGAAAGAAGAGCCCAGATGTGGCAGACTTGGGAACAGATGGTCAGGGACCTGGGCAGAGGGCATGAAACCCCGTCAGAAGGTAGGCGAGAATGATGGCTCTCAGGCCAGGGACAGCCTGATACCACATCAGAGGCTTCCTCGGAAATGACACCTGAGCAAGGCTGGTTTGACCTCCAGTCTCCCAGGAAGGAAGCAGACCCCCCAGGCTGGGGCGAGGCACTAGCTGTTTCCTGAGTGTGTGCGGTGGGCAGCTTGCTTGA
Organism: Physeter macrocephalus; assembly: GCF_002837175.3. Taxonomy (NCBI): domain Eukaryota; kingdom Metazoa; phylum Chordata; class Mammalia; order Artiodactyla; family Physeteridae; genus Physeter; species Physeter macrocephalus. The sequence continues at coordinate 90,187,224 of NC_041227.1, read as the reverse complement.
AGTCATTTTTTTTCAGGTCTGTTTTCTACCTTGCTTTACTCCGCAGAGGATTTGAGGCAGCTGAAATTATGGCTCCCGAACATTTAATTGAAATGCACTGCTAAGCCTTCAAGGCTGCTGTCATTCATGCGTGTCTCTGGGGACCACGTATGTGAAAGGGCTTGGTTCTCCAGTGCCTGGCACAAAATACACCTTTATAAGAAAATCGGTCTCGTTCACTCCTAGGCGTAACAGCATTACATTGTCTCTCTTTTATAATAGAGCAGGAGGGAGGATGCAACACACAGGGGACTGGAGGCATTTCATTTTGGGGTCATCGTTTGATGTGGGACCAACCACCCTGGTTTGCTGGAAACTGTCTCAGTTTTAGCACCGAGAATCCCAAGTCCTGGGAGACCCCCTCAGTCCTAGGCACACGGGGTTATTGTCACCTGTGATCGAAGCCAGGGCCTCTGAAATCTACCCTCCTGGGTCCCTGCCCCAAGCACGAGGTCCTTCTGATGTTTTAGTCACAGATTTCACATGGTGTTCACAGCAAAGGCCTTGTTTCACCACAGACCAATCTGGTTTTGTGCTTTCTGACGTAGGCTGGAGTTTTTCTGGACTCATGTGTCACAGAAAGGATCCCTGGTGTTCTGAGCAATGCTTCTCATTGTCCACGTTGTAGGGTTTGTTCTTGTGATGAGCAAAGCACTAACATGGGCCATTCTCCCACCAGACAGTGGCCTGGAGGTGCTAGCTGTGCAGCGGGTGTCAAAGACCCAGGCCTGGCAACGCACAGGACGGGCTGGCAGAGAGGACAGTGGTATCTGTTACCGGCTCTACACGGAGGATGAGTTTGAGAAGTTTGAGAAGATGACGGTGCCAGAGATCCAAAGGTAGGCCCAAGGGGCTCCCACACCTGCCCTTTGTCCCGAGGCTCCCGTCCCTGTGGCCCGTATCCTCCAACTGACTCTCCTTGCTGGGCGGCTCTTGCCTTGCCGGCTGGGGGGTCAGGAACACCTGCGTGAACCGCCTGTGTCTCTCACACTTGCAGGTGTAACCTGGCGAGCGTGATGCTGCAGCTCCTCGCCATGAAAGTCCCAGACGTGCTCACCTTTGACTTCATGTCCAAACCATCTCCAGGTAAGTGGGGTCTTCGGGAAGGTGTACAAAATGGACAGGAACAACCAGCGGACTCCAAAAAAAACCAACCAGGTCTTCCAGCAGTCTCCTTTTGTTTAGTATAATTTGGTGGATAACAACCTTAACTCTCAGAGAAGAAACTCAGAATCGTGAAAGGAAAGATGCGGTGCTGTCAGCACCATCGCGGTGCAGGATCGGCGGCTTCATGTAGGCGGGTTCTGAGACCACAGGAACCAGTGGAGGTGGTTGAGGGGGTCCACAGGATACTGCAAACCTAATGAAATCGTACTTTGCCCAGCAAAAGCACCGAAAAGATTAAGTGTCTTTGCTTTTACCTGGAATTTGATGGGACCCTGCCCTTCACTGATGATCTCTCCATGGTGGAAGAAAAAATAATTGGGAGTTTTAATGATGGTAGCTTAGTACTTGGCATCTCTTCAACATATACCATTTTCTTTTTTTTCCTCTCTCTCCTTTTTTTTAAGTGAAGAGCGCAACTGGTTAAAAAAGTAAACAGTCGATGGGTATACAGGGCCCCTCCGTGATCTCAGTTTCCCTCCTCTACAGCAACCACTGTGAACATTTCCCAGTGTCTTCTAGAGAAAATCTTTGCAAGTACATATAGTCTTTTATTTATTTATTTATTTATCATATGAATTTTATTTCATCAGTCCTTGGGCACGTATATTCCATCCTCCTCCCAGACCGGGGTGCCTGCAGAAAGGGTTGTGATCTGGCGTCTCCAGCCCCAGGTGCAACAGCACTTATGGGCCTTTCACGCAGCTTTCCAGCACTTCTTCCAGAAACAGGCCAAGAGCAAAGGCACCAGCCTTCAAGACTGGGATCAACTTTGCCTTTTTTTTTTTTTTTTTTTTTTGGCTGACTTTTAAGACTGAAACATTCCCCACACCCGACCCCGCCCCGCCCCACCCAATTTAGTGACCAGCCGTCAATATTAATGACTGTCATAATAAAAAAGTCATTTCTTCTTGATCATGAGTGAGTTGTGACAATTCACGGTGAGGAATGTGTTTTAAAACTTCTGAATCATATGTGTGTCATATGGCTCTTTGGTTTTCTTCCTCCTTTTAGGGCTGTCGCAAAGTGATCATTTCAACCAACATCGCTGAAACCTCCATAACCATTACAGGAATAAAGTATGTAGTTGACACGGGCATGGTTAAAGCAAAGAAGTATAACCCCGGTGAGAATCTGTGGTTCCTGAATGTCTCTTCTCTGTATAGTGAGCAGCCTGTATCCCACCGTTTCCCCCAAATGATCATCTCATGTCCGTAACTACCTGAGATTCGGGTGGCAGGCACCGCAGCCCAGCAGTCAGGGCCAGACAGGCACGTGAGGCAGGAAAGAAGAGCCCAGATGTGGCAGACTTGGGAACAGATGGTCAGGGACCTGGGCAGAGGGCATGAAACCCCGTCAGAAGGTAGGCGAGAATGATGGCTCTCAGGCCAGGGACAGCCTGATACCACATCAGAGGCTTCCTCGGAAATGACACCTGAGCAAGGCTGGTTTGACCTCCAGTCTCCCAGGAAGGAAGCAGACCCCCCAGGCTGGGGCGAGGCACTAGCTGTTTCCTGAGTGTGTGCGGTGGGCAGCTTGCTTGAAGTCATTTTTTTTCAGGTCTGTTTTCTACCTTGCTTTACTCCGCAGAGGATTTGAGGCAGCTGAAATTATGGCTCCCGAACATTTAATTGAAATGCACTGCTAAGCCTTCAAGGCTGCTGTCATTCATGCGTGTCTCTGGGGACCACGTATGTGAAAGGGCTTGGTTCTCCAGTGCCTGGCACAAAATACACCTTTATAAGAAAATCGGTCTCGTTCACTCCTAGGCGTAACAGCATTACATTGTCTCTCTTTTATAATAGAGCAGGAGGGAGGATGCAACACACAGGGGACTGGAGGCATTTCATTTTGGGGTCATCGTTTGATGTGGGACCAACCACCCTGGTTTGCTGGAAACTGTCTCAGTTTTAGCACCGAGAATCCCAAGTCCTGGGAGACCCCCTCAGTCCTAGGCACACGGGGTTATTGTCACCTGTGATCGAAGCCAGGGCCTCTGAAATCTACCCTCCTGGGTCCCTGCCCCAAGCACGAGGTCCTTCTGATGTTTTAGTCACAGATTTCACATGGTGTTCACAGCAAAGGCCTTGTTTCACCACAGACCAATCTGGTTTTGTGCTTTCTGACGTAGGCTGGAGTTTTTCTGGACTCATGTGTCACAGAAAGGATCCCTGGTGTTCTGAGCAATGCTTCTCATTGTCCACGTTGTAGGGTTTGTTCTTGTGATGAGCAAAGCACTAACATGGGCCATTCTCCCACCAGACAGTGGCCTGGAGGTGCTAGCTGTGCAGCGGGTGTCAAAGACCCAGGCCTGGCAACGCACAGGACGGGCTGGCAGAGAGGACAGTGGTATCTGTTACCGGCTCTACACGGAGGATGAGTTTGAGAAGTTTGAGAAGATGACGGTGCCAGAGATCCAAAGGTAGGCCCAAGGGGCTCCCACACCTGCCCTTTGTCCCGAGGCTCCCGTCCCTGTGGCCCGTATCCTCCAACTGACTCTCCTTGCTGGGCGGCTCTTGCCTTGCCGGCTGGGGGGTCAGGAACACCTGCGTGAACCGCCTGTGTCTCTCACACTTGCAGGTGTAACCTGGCGAGCGTGATGCTGCAGCTCCTCGCCATGAAAGTCCCAGACGTGCTCACCTTTGACTTCATGTCCAAACCATCTCCAGGTAAGTGGGGTCTTCGGGAAGGTGTACAAAATGGACAGGAACAACCAGCGGACTCCAAAAAAAACCAACCAGGTCTTCCAGCAGTCTCCTTTTGTTTAGTATAATTTGGTGGATAACAACCTTAACTCTCAGAGAAGAAACTCAGAATCGTGAAAGGAAAGATGCGGTGCTGTCAGCACCATCGCGGTGCAGGATCGGCGGCTTCATGTAGGCGGGTTCTGAGACCACAGGAACCAGTGGAGGTGGTTGAGGGGGTCCACAATCGTACTTTGGCCAGCAAAAGCACCGAAAAGATTAAGTGTCTTTGCTTTTACCTGGAATTTGATGGGACCCTGCCCTTCACTGATGATCTCTCCATGGTGGAAGAAAAAATAATTGGGAGTTTTAATGATGGTAGCTTAGTACTTGGCATCTCTTCAACATATACCATTTTCTTTTTTTTCCTCTCTCTCCTTTTTTTTAAGTGAAGAGCGCAACTGGTTAAAAAAGTAAACAGTCGATGGGTATACAGGGCCCCTCCGTGATCTCAGTTTCCCTCCTCTACAGCAACCACTGTGAACATTTCCCAGTGTCTTCTAGAGAAAATCTTTGCAAGTACATATAGTCTTTTATTTATTTATTTATTTATCATATGAATTTTATTTCATCAGTCCTTGGGCACGTATATTCCATCCTCCTCCCAGACCGGGGTGCCTGCAGAAAGGGTTGTGATCTGGCGTCTCCAGCCCCAGGTGCAACAGCACTTATGGGCCTTTCACGCAGCTTTCCAGCACTTCTTCCAGAAACAGGCCAAGAGCAAAGGCACCAGCCTTCAAGACTGGGATCAACTTTGCCTTTTTTTTTTTTTTTTTTTGGCTGCACAGCTTGCGGAATCTTATTTCCCTGACCAGGGATCGAACCCCGGCCCTCCACAGTGAGAGCGTGGAGTCTTAACCACTGGACCGCCAGGGAATTCCATATAGTCTCTTTTTAAAACACAAATAGCAACACACATTGTGCACTGTTCTACACTATTTTTTCTTTCACTTGCTAAATCTCTACATACAAACGAGGCACGTTCCTGTCAGGTGGAAATATCGAAGCCACACCTGTGCGTCCATTACCAGGGCTGCAAAGCCTCCGGAGGCTGCCGCACTCCCCACCTCAAGTTAACCACCTCCCAGGTTTTGTCCGTGAATCCCTCGCTTTTCTTGAATATTTTATTCCATGCACATGCATTGTTTCGGTTGGCATGTTTATGCCTCGATTTCCCAGTGACCTTCCCTTTTCGTTCATCATGTTTTATAAGGTTTATGTCTGATGCATTTTCATTACTAAATACTGTTCTAGTCTATGCATAAACCAAAATGCATTTATCCTTCTCCTACCGATAGACATTGGCACATTGCTTTTTCCTTTTTTTTTTTTTGTCCCACCACCACTACCCCCTGCCACTTTCCCCCCTTGGTGTCCATACGTTTGTTCTCTACATCTGTGTCTCTGTTTCTGCCCTGCAGACCGGTTCACCTGTACCATTTTTCTAGATTCCACATATATGCGTTAACATACGATATTTGTTTTTCTCCTTCTGACTTACCTTACCCTGTATGACAGTCTCTAGGTCCATCCACGTCTCTGCAAATGACCCAATTTCATTCCTTTTTATGGCTGAGTAATATTCCATAGTATATATGTACCACATCTTCTTTATCCATTCGTCTGGCGATGGGCATTTAGGCTGCTTCCATGTCCTGCCTATTGTAAATAGTGCTGCAATGAACATTGAGGTGCATGTGTCTTTTTGAATTATGGTTTTCTCAGGGTATATGCCCCAGTAGTGGGGTTGCTGGGTCGTATGGTAGTTCTATTTTTAGTTCTTTAAGGAACCTCCATACTGTTCTCCATAGTGACTGTATCAATTTACATTCCCACCAACAGTGCAAGAGGGTTCCCTTCTTTCCACTCCCTCTCCAGCATTTGTTGTTTGTAGATTTTCTGATGATGCCCATTCTAACTGGTGTGAGGTGATACCTCATTGTAGTTTTGATTTGCATTTCTCTAATAATTACTGATGTTGAGCAGCTTTTCACGTGCTCCTTGGCCATCTGTATGTCTTCTTTGGAGAAATGTCAGTTTAGGTCTTCTGCCCATTTTTTTATTAGGTTGTTTGTTTTTTTAATATTGAGCTGCATGAGCTGTTTATATATTTTGGAGATTAATCCTGTGTCTGTTGTTTTGCAAATAGTTGCTCCCGTTCTGAGGGTTGTCTCTTCGTCTTGTTTATAGTTTCCTTTGCTGTGCAAAAGCTTTTAAGTGTCATTACGTCCCATTTGTTTATTTTTGTTTTTATTTCCATTACTGTAGGAGGTGGGTCAAAAAAGATCTTGCTGTGATTTATGTCAAAGAGTGTTCTTCCTATGTTTTCCTCTAAGAGTTTTATAGTGTCTGGTCTTATATTTAGATCTTTAATCCATTTTGAGTTTATTTTTGTGTATGGTGTTAGGGAGTGTTCTAATTTCATTCTTTACATGTAGCTATCCAGTTTTTCCAGCACATTTATTGAAGAGACTGTCTTTTCTCCATTGTATATCCTTGCCTCCTTTGTCATAGATTAGTTGACCATAGGTGCGTGGTACATTGCTTTTTTCACTTAATGTATTTTACAGATCATTTCCCCTCTGTGTAGATATTTATTACATTCTTACAAATGCATCTTTATTCTTTAATAGGCAATGCATTTTCATGGTTCAGATTTAAAAAGAATAAGATAGTAAATAGTATCCTTCTCACCAGGGGCCTCTGAGGCACCTGGTCCTGGTATTTCCATTGTTGTGTGTGTGCATCTGGAGATGCAGGTCCCTGTACGATGTCCGAGTATATCTGGGGGTGAAATTCATAAGTATAACTTTGCTGGGTTTCAGATTTACACACATATTGCCAAATTGCAGGCCACTATTTAAAGAGAATTGGGCTGAAGACAATGTTATCCTTAACAACTTTGAAAAGCACCTCATGGGGACAGTGTGGTAGTGTTCTTTGCTGTGGTTTGATGTAGGCTTCTCAGAAGTGCCCTGAAGTCATGAACTAGCTGCAGCTTCGTCCTGTTTTGAATGTTCGACTCCTTTTTATGTCTTTCTTTAGATCACGTTCAGGCAGCCATCGCCCAGCTGGAGCTGTTGGGTGCCCTTGAAAACAAGGATGGCCAGCTCACCCTGACTCCAATAGGAAGAAAGATGGCGGCTTTCCCGTTAGAACCCAAATTTGCCAAAGTAAATGATATCCTCTCCTCAGTCCCCTTTCTGTGTGTTACGGGTCAGCCATCCCAGAGGAGACTCCCTAACCCAGTGCTTCTAGATTAATCTTCACTTTTTCTCTTAAATCATTATTAATGCCTACTTTGTGCCTAACTGACTTACGCTCAGTGTGGGATTCAAGCCATATTAAGTCATGAGCCCTACCCACATGGACTCATGCGGGGAAGGCAGCCCTCTGTTTTACAGAAAGTAAAATAATATAACATACATAGTCATGGTTTTAGAAACACCTGCCCCTTAATGCCTTACAAGGGAAGCTGCAAAAGCAATATATGAAAGTACTTTATTCAGAAGCCAGGAGAAAACTAGGCTTACACAGTTTTTAATTGTGATTTGCAGACCATCCTACTGTCCCCCAAATTTCACTGCACGGAGGAGATACTGACCATCATCTCCCTGCTGTCAGTGGACAGCGTTCTCTACAACGCCCCCTCCCGGCGGGATGAAGTGCAGGCTGTGCGGAAGAAGTTCATGTCCAGCGAGGGCGATCACATCACCCTGCTGAACATCTACCGGGCCTTCAAGAACACAGGCGGAAACAAGGTAGGTCTTGTCTTGTTCCCCTTCTCAAACGATGCCTCCTTTTGGCCCTGTGAATGGCAGATGTCGTTTCAGAAATGTCTGTGCACAGGGAGGTTACCCGGGAAGGCATGATTCCCGTCTTTCCCTCTGCTTATGTTTAACTCATAGCTAACGATGGCAAGTTCGTTAAGTATTTGTTGACCCAGTTTCTTAGCTACAAAATGATTTGTTTCCCCACCTGCCCCTAACTTTCTTCATAGCAGATTTTGCTTGTATTTCAGTTCCCTGGACCAAGATGGAAAATGGCAGTATTTTCTTTCACTTATCAATAAAATAAAATAGAATAAAATCAGTCATTGTAGGGAGTTCCCTGTTGGCCTAGTGGTTAGGATTCCGGGCTCTCACTGCCATGGCCCAGGTTCAATCCTTGGTCAGGGGAACGGAGATCCCGCAAGCTGGGTGGCACAGCCCACCAAAAAAAAAAAAAAAAAAAAAAAAAAAAAATCAGTAATTGTGCTATAACATGCGTGCTTTATCTGTGCTTTAATGCAAAAAAAACCAAAAAAATAGCCACCACCCAGTTTTAGTAGTTGTAAACATTTTGCTGTATTTGCCTCAATTTATTTTTAAGGAAATAAAATGCTGTGGACACAGCAAGAGCCCTGAGCTGCCCCTTTCGCAGTCCTTCCTCCCTTCTGTAACCCCTGTCAAGCCTGTCTGGGTCCTGGTGGGCAACAAAGTGCTTTTGCTTTGTATCCGCAGGCATTGTATGCTATAAATGCTTCTTCACGCTACCTTTTTGCAACTTGTTTCCGTCTCCTCACCTGCAGTGCCCATCCCGTCCAGGTCTCTTGTGCACAAGGGGGAGAGTTGCTCTGGGGTCGACACCCAGGAGTGGACCTGCCGGTCTTAGGGCAGCTGCATCAAGCTTTCCCAGCTGGCATGTGCATCCACAGAGCTGTCAACACCTCTTTATCCTCCCCGGAGTAGTGTAGAGGAGTTTCCATTTCCACCAGCCTCTCCAGCTCTTAGTTGAAATGACTTTTCATTTTTGCCCCGTCGAGGGATGTGAAGTAGTATCTCAGTTATTTGAAACTGCACTGCCTTGATTCCTCAAGAGACCGAGAACCTTTGCTTAAGTTTCTTGTCATTTGTAGTTAATCTTCTGTGAGTGGTCCATCCATATCCTTTGTCGTTTTTCTACTGCAGTATTGGTCATTTTCTCACTGATTTGTAGGAGTTCATTTATTTATTTATTTTTTAATATATTCTGGAGGTAATCATTCTTTACTGGGTGTAGTGATCCAGATATCCCAGTCATTAGCTTTTTTTCATCGTGACTTGACCTACGGAATTTTTTGGTTTTACTTTAGTTTAACTTTTTACTGTTTTCCTTTATGGTTCATGCTTTTTGCTATAAAGATATTTTCCTGTATTTATTTTTGGCAACTGAAGTTTTCCGTCTGAATTAGAACAGTGTTCTAAAAATTATGCTGGGACTTCCCTGGCGGTCCAGCGGTTAAGACTCTGTGCTTCCACTGCAGGGGGCACGGGTTCGACTCCTGGTTGGGGAGCTAAGATCCCGCATGCCGTGTGGTGCGGCCCCAAATTTTTTTTTAATTAAAAATAAAAATTGTGCTATGTTTTTTTCTTTATAGAAATGAGAGGACTGTGATATCTCTTTTTTCTCCTATTCAGGATTGGTGCAAAGAGAATTTTGTGCACAGCAAGAATATGATGCTGGTAGCTGAAGTCAGATCACAGCTGAGGGATATCTGCCTAAAGGTATTCTTCCTGGTGTTCTCTGGGGGGCTAAGCTGTCACTTTTTTCTAGGTGAAAAATTTCAGGTTGCTTATTGCAAGTGATTGCAAAAAAACCCTCTCATTGTAGGAAAATTTTTAAATAAGGAAGAAAGTAAAATTTACCCACAGCTCCACCTCTCACCAGTTTGGTCTGTTTCTTCATAGCCCTGTTTTTAAATGAATTTTTTACATCATTAGTTACATTGTATATATAATTTATATTCAGCTTTTATAAACTTTAAAAGTGTTTTCCAGTATTATTAGAGTTCTTCCTAAGCTTTGTTTTTTTAGTGGAAATAGCTTTGTTATTTTTTTTCAGATTAGGAAAGCTGTGCATAATTGTTACAAATTGATACAGTGCAGAAAATAGTGTATATATATAATGCAGAAAGTGTAAAAGTCTCCTTAATCCTGCCCCTCCAAAGATAAATAATAGTCTGGTGTAGATCCTTCTAGAATTTTTTCCTGTGTATGTATGTTTTTGTATATGTGTGTGTATACACATATACATGGATACATATATAAAATTTTCTTTCTTTTCTTTATTTTAACAGATTTTTATTGGTGTATAATTGCTTCACAATACTGTGTTAGTTTCTGTTGTACAACAAAGTGAATCTGCCATATGCATACATATATCCCCATATCCCCTCCCTCTTGAGCCTCCCTCCCATCCTCTCTATCCCACCCCTCTAGGTCATCGCAAAGCACCGAGCTGATCTCCCTGTGCTATGCTGCTGCTTCCCTCTAGCTAGCTATTTTACATTTGCTAGTGTATATATGTCAGTGCCACTCTAACTCGCCCCAGCTTCCCCCTCCCACCCCGTGTCCTCAAGTCCATTCTCTAGATCTACATCTTTATTCCTGCCCTGCAGCTAGGTTCATCAGTACCATTTTTTTTAGATCCCATATATACATGTTAGCATACGGTATTTGTTTTTCTCTTTCTGACTTACTTCACTCTGTATGACAGACTCTAGGTCCATCCATCTCACTACAAATAGCTCAATTTCATTTCTTTTATAGCTGAGTAATATTCCATTGTATGTATCATACCACATCTTCTTATCCATTCATCTGTTGATGGACATTTAGGTTGGTTCCGTGTCTTGGCTATTGTAAATAGTGCTGCAATGAACATTATGGTACATGTCTCTTTGAATTATGGTTTTCTCAGGGTATATGCCCAGTAGTGGGATTGCTGGGTCGTATGGTAGTTCTATTTTTAGTTCTTTAAGGAACCTCCATACTGTTCTCCTTAGTGGCTGTATCTATCAATTTACATTCCCACCAACAGTGCAGGAGGGTTCCCTTTTCTCCACACCCTCTCCAGCGTTCGTTGTTTGTAGATTTTCTGATGATGCCCAGTCTAACTGGTGTGCGGTGATACCTCATTGTAGTTTTGATTTGCATTTCTCTAATAATTACTGATGTTGAGCATCTTTTCATGTGCCTCTTGGCCATCTGTATGTCTTCCTTGGTGAAATGTCCATTTAGGTCTTCTGCCCTTTTTTTTTTAAATTTATCTATTTATTTATTTTTGGCTGCACTGAGTCTTCATTGCTGCGTGTGGGCTTTCTCTAGTTGCTGCAAGTGGGGGCTACTCTTCGTTGCGGTGCGCAGGCTTCTCATTGCAGTGGCTTGTCTTTGTTGCAGAGCACAGGCTCTAGGCAAACGGGCTCAGTAGTTGTGGAACGCAGGCTCTAGAGCACAGGCTCAGTAGTTGTGGCGCAAGGGCTTAGTTGCTCCACAGCATGTGGGATCTTCCCGGACCAGGGCTCAAACCCATATCCCCTGCGTTGGCAGGTGGCTTCTTAACCACTGCGCCACCAGGGAAGTCCTTCTACCCATTTTTTAATTGGATTGTTTGGTTTTTTGATACTGAGCTCCATGAGCTGTTTGTATATTTTGGAGATTAATCCTTTGTTGTTTCATTTGCAAATATTTTCTCCCATTCTGAGGGTTGTCTTTTTGTCTTGTTTATGGTTTCCTTTGCTGTGCAAAAGCTTTTATGTTTAATTAAGTCCCATGTGTTTATTTTTGGTTTTATTTCCGTTGCTCTAGGAGGTAGGTCAAAAAAGATCTTGCTGTGGTTTATGTCAAAGAATGTTTTTCCTGTCTTTTCCTCTAAGAATTTTATAGTGTCTGATATTACATTTAGGTCTTTTTCACTTGGAGTTTATTTTTGTGTGTGGTGTTAGGGAGTGTTCTAATTTCATTCTTTTACAGGTAGCTATCCAGTTTTCCCAGCACCACTTATTGAAGAGGCTATCTTTTCTCCAT
>NC_041227.1:90168882-90170112 GCF_002837175.3 Physeter macrocephalus | reverse complement strand
TCTAACTGGTGTGCGGTGATACCTCATTGTAGTTTTGATTTGCATTTCTCTAATAATTACTGATGTTGAGCATCTTTTCATGTGCCTCTTGGCCATCTGTATGTCTTCCTTGGTGAAATGTCCATTTAGGTCTTCTGCCCTTTTTTTTTTAAATTTATCTATTTATTTATTTTTGGCTGCACTGAGTCTTCATTGCTGCGTGTGGGCTTTCTCTAGTTGCTGCAAGTGGGGGCTACTCTTCGTTGCGGTGCGCAGGCTTCTCATTGCAGTGGCTTGTCTTTGTTGCAGAGCACAGGCTCTAGGCAAACGGGCTCAGTAGTTGTGGAACGCAGGCTCTAGAGCACAGGCTCAGTAGTTGTGGCGCAAGGGCTTAGTTGCTCCACAGCATGTGGTATCTTCCCGGACCAGGGCTCAAACCCATATCCCCTGCGTTGGCAGGTGGCTTCTTAACCACTGCGCCACCAGGGAAGTCCTTCTACCCATTTTTTAATTGGATTGTTTGGTTTTTTGATACTGAGCTCCATGAGCTGTTTGTATATTTTGGAGATTAATCCTTTGTTGTTTCATTTGCAAATATTTTCTCCCATTCTGAGGGTTGTCTTTTTGTCTTGTTTATGGTTTCCTTTGCTGTGCAAAAGCTTTTATGTTTAATTAAGTCCCATGTGTTTATTTTTGGTTTTATTTCCGTTGCTCTAGGAGGTAGGTCAAAAAAGATCTTGCTGTGGTTTATGTCAAAGAATGTTTTTCCTGTCTTTTCCTCTAAGAATTTTATAGTGTCTGATATTACATTTAGGTCTTTTTCACTTGGAGTTTATTTTTGTGTGTGGTGTTAGGGAGTGTTCTAATTTCATTCTTTTACAGGTAGCTATCCAGTTTTCCCAGCACCACTTATTGAAGAGGCTATCTTTTCTCCATTTTATGTTCTTGCCTCCTTTGTCTTAAATTAGGTGACTACATGTGCATGAGTTTATCTCTGGGCTTTCTATCCTGTTCCATTGATAAATAAGGCTCAGTAGTTGTGGCGCAAGGGCTTAGTTGCTCCACAGCATGTGGGATCTTCCCGGACCAGGGCTCAAACCCATATCCCCTGCGTTGGCAGGTGGCTTCTTAACCACTGCGCCACCAGGGAAGTCCTTCTACCCATTTTTTAATTGGATTGTTTGGTTTTTTGATACTGAGCTCCATGAGCTGTTTGTATATTTTGGAGATTAATCCTTTGTTGTTTCATTT